>NW_020170435.1:216850-237664 GCF_000524195.1 Echinococcus granulosus
TATTTGCCCAGCAATGGGAGGGCGTAGAAGACACAGGTGTGAATGTTTTCAAGATTGCTAGAAATATGAGATGCGATCTTTAGGTTTTAAAACCTGAATTTCACAGTAGGCACCTTATTGACAATTTAAAGAACCGCCGTAACCGACTACACGAACGATGCATTCCCCCTGAATTTCATACAGCTATCAGCCTAAAGCCATGCTTCTTCATCACAGCTACAATAACTCAACCTGCTTTCCACCAAGGAATACTACCAGTAGCCTAAAAGCAGTACAAATTTACTAGAACAAAAGGTAACGCAAGCATGTTGCATCATTTCCAACTCCGATTCGCTATGATACATCAAAGGCTTCATTGCAGTATTCTACTCGACTCATTATGCTGGAGACAGCCAAGTCGGTTAGGTGGATGTTAGCACTCAGTACATGCTTACCCAACTCATTACTTGGGGTCTCATAGGAATCAGAATACTACCAGGAAAGTGTCGATATACTGACACTTCCACACTGCTGGATTTCTGTCACTCACACGTCAACACGCAGCCCACACCATTGCTCACGACAGTGCTCACCAACAGGCGAGTTCAAGTTGGAGCCTGCATTGCGCGTCATTGCTCTTGAGTGCGCAGTCGCCAGTAAATTTGGAGAAACGAGATTGTGGCATCTCGTGGTTGGATAACAGCATTATAATGAGTAGCGCGCATCGCGGATAGGTTCTACTGGATCTGCTCCAACTCATAAAGAGGGTTGCAGAGGTTGTGAAGGCAATCATCAGTCGGCACAACACGTTAGCGTTTGTACAACCCACGAAGCCATGTCAACAGGTACAGCCATCGGCATTGACTTAGGAACGTCCTTCTCGTGCGTCGGTGTGTTCAAGCACGACAGGGTGGAAATCGTAGCCAACGATCAGGATCACCGCACAACGCCCACTTGTGTGGCCTTTACAGATAAGGAGCGTTTATTCAGTGAAGCTGCAACGTACCAGATGGCTGTAAACCACACCAATACTGTGTTCGACGTGAAGCGTCTGATTGGGCGCACTTTCGACGACGAGGCAGTGCAGGATGACATAAAGTACTGGCCCTTCAAAGTTATAAATTCACAAGGGATGCCGAAGATTGAGGTAGAATATCGTGGTGAGAAGAAACAATTCGCTGCGGAGGAGATCTCGGCCATGGTGTTGCAGAAGATGAAGGAGACAGCGGAGGCCTACCTGGGTGAGAAGGTCACAGATGCGGTGATCGCTGTACCAGCTTGCTTCAATAGCCGCCAACGTCAGGCTACACTTGACGCAGGAAAAATTGCGGGTCTGAATGTGCTGCGTCTCATCAACGAGCCGACTGCAGCTGCCATTGCATATGGCGTGAAGAAGAGAAGTGAGAGACAGCACAATGTGCTCGTCTTCGATTGGGGTGGTGGCACCCTCGACGTGTCCATCCTGTCCATCGAGAATGGCACATTTGAGGTGAAGGCAGTTGGTGGTGACACACACCTGGGTGGTGAAAACATCAATTCTCGACTGGTGGATCACTGTGTGGAGGAGTTCAAACGCAGGCACGAGGAAAGGGATTTGACAACTAGCAAAAAAGCAATTATCCGTCTGAGAAAAGCATGTGAGACGGCAAAGAGGAAGCTGAGTACAATTGACTCCACAAATGTAGAAGTTGTATCGTTGTTTAAGGACATCGATTTCTGTACGGAACTCACTCGAGACCAACTTGAGCAGTTGTGCTCGGACCTCTTCAGCCGAACGATGGATGCGGTAAGGTCAGCATTGAGTGCTGCGAAGATGAAGCGGACTGACATCGACGAGATATTGTTGGTGGGTGGATCAACGCGTATTCCTAAGGTGCAGACGATGTTGCAGAACTTCTTCAATGGCAAAAAACTGAATAGGACCGTCAACGCAGACGAGGCAGTGGCGTACGGTGCGACATTACTGGCGGCCAAACTGACTGGTGCTATTCCGAAGTCGATGCAGCATTTGAGGCTGCTGGAAGTGGCGCCGCTATCACAGTGGCTGGAGTTCCCAGATGGTACTAATTGGGAGATAGTAGAGCGCAACACGCAAATTCCGATAAAGAAGAAATGGGCCTGCAAAATTCCTACAGATAATATTGCTGATAACACGTACACTGTTTTTGAGGGTGAGAGTCAGAAGGTAAACAACATCTACATTTTAGACGACTTTCCTTCTACGAATTGTTGTTTGGATCTGCTTGGTTTGGTCAAGTTTTATTTGACTATCGAGATTGACGAAAGTGGCATTCTCCATGTGTCAGCGGTGAAAAAGACGTTTTGGAAGCGGAAGAGCATCACTCCTATCGAAGGCAAGGTTGGCCTTTCGGAGGTGAAGGTAGAACGAATGATAAATGATGCGAAGAAGATGAAGCTGGAAGACGAGAAGGAGAGAATCAGGATGGCAGCGAAGAATGCGTTAGTGAGCTACATTTACAGCATAAAATCGAAAATGGAGAGCGAGGAGATGAAGCAAAGGGCATCAGAGGAGCATAGACGAAAATTTATTAGGACGTGTAAAGAGATGATTAAGTGGACGGACATGGAAGAGAACTCCACAAAGGAGGACTATGAACGGAATCGGAAGAATTTGGAGGAGATGTACAATGGTATTACTATGGTAAAAAGAAGTGCCGCTTCTGACCATGGCAATATGAAATGCCATAGAGACAGATGTGGAGAACCAACCACCCACTTTTGAGTCATCGTGCATAACATGAAGTAACAAGACTTGGAAATGTGAATACCCAATTATGATTTATTAACCCTAACCCATGGTGAATTGCTACTCCTTTTGTATTTTGGCGGAAAAATACATAGTAATTCATTGAAGCCTTTTTTAAACTCTTAGCTCTTCATTGAACCAACCCCATCCTCCCCAAAGCGGCTCCCCATTCACCTATCCCTAAATTGGTTATGACCTCTGAAGTTCCCGAAAAGACTACAGCAATCACTTTACTGTGAGCTTCACAAAGAGTTTAGTAATGGGATTTGGCATACACCAGCAATATGGATGTTTGTTTATCCCTCGGCATTGGTGAGAAGCTACTTTTGACTTGGCCTTTGTACCATGCTGGGTGAGCTGGCCTTCGGGCCATGCCAGTAGCCTAAACACCTTCTCTGTGCTAATTATATACATTCTGCCCGAGTATTGTGCATTTTTTCGTCTAAAGGGAAGTCTTCGGAAGCTTCATTATACGCATCCTCCATAATAATCGTGCTTATAAAAAATGAGGGGAAATACGAAGGCCTGAATGTCTTTGTGAAACTAGATTTTAATGCTGTATTCCAAAAACCTTGAGCTGATTTTTTCAAAAGGGTTTAAAGTGACTTTAAAATATGTTTTATCTACCACACTAGACGTAAATCTAAGCTAAAATAAAATGTGCAGTAAAAGCAAATATATAAATGGCCAGCCTTATGCTTATTAAACGAGTTTTTTATTAAAAGTTATTAATCTCCCTTCTTTTAAAAGCAATTCATCATCCTGAAGTTGTGCTTTTTCTAAATTTAACAGTTTTGCTGCTAAAAGTGCAGCAAATAAGTATTACTCTAGGATATTTTTAGTTCATCAACTTTTGCAATAAATATTTGTTTTAGTCGACGAATCGCTTCGTGACGCGCCTTACTTGGGCTGCTATCGTGATCTGTCTGGGATGCGCTATCTCGCTGCCTACCTACTAGCCCAACTGGGCGGTACTAGTCGTCCTCAGGAGTCCGATATTAAAAATATTTTAAGCTCAGTTGGTATCGAATGTGAGCAGGCGCGAGCCAAGTTGGCAAGTAGCATGTTTCCACTTTTAATATAATTAGGTAGTTGACCAATTACACGGCAAAAATGTGCATGATTTGATTAACGCCGGTAAGGAGAAAATGTCCACGGTCTCTTTTGGCGCCGCCCCGGTCGCTGTCGCTACTCCAGCGGGTGGTGCTCCCACTACCGCTGCTGCTGCTGAGGCTCCCAAGGGTGGCGACAAGGCCCCTGCTCCCGCCAAGGAAGAAAAGAAAGAGGAGTCCGAAGAATCTGATGCGGACATGGGTTTCAGTCTTTTTGACTAATTATTTGTGAATTAAAAAGGTTTTTATGATGCTGCTCTTGTTTTATCTGTACTTACGTAAGAACGCAATTATACTTTATGGTGCTTCATGTTCTAGGAATTATTTACTCGTAAGATCCCTAGTCGTTACCGTCCACTACTGATGGGTGTGTTTGCAGTTCTTTGATACCCCCACGTGCGTATTGTGCAAACTTTATTTCCTTCTTCACTTCTTGAGTACATTTAAATTGAACTGTTTTGGTGTGTTTTTATCGTATCTGCTGGAGTGTGATGCATCCTATCGTTGTGGATGTTATCAGAAAGAAGAATGTGCAAAATCCGAATAGCATAATCCAGAAGCTGAATCTTTTGATGTAGGCTTGAATTGTTGGTAGACATCCCTGAAGAAGAGAGTTAGGCTCTGTCCAATCTTACTCTATAGTATATGGCGTCGTTGTGCGCTCCGGTTGTAAACTTTGGGGGTCCGTATTGCCAATTTTGACACCGGTCGAGGTTTTCATATTCATCAGTTAGTTGGCGCGTCAAGTAATCCAGTTTCCTGTAGCAGCAGGACTTGGGCACCATTCGGTAGGCCGGGTTGGAGGCTTAAAGGAGATGGGGGTTGAAGAATTTTAGTCATGCTTAAGTTACTGTAGGGCCGTCCTGGTGGGTGGGTTTGATAACCTTCGAGGGGCCTTCGCGCCTGAGGTACGTTTTCACCCACCTCAGGTGCTTCTGGTATGGGGTGTCGGGCGGACTACGCTGAGTGCATTTTCATTGTTGTGTCGTCATGGCTGGTGGCTTGTTGAATCTATGTCAGGATAATATGCTAATTTTCTCCATCGTTATTGCAAGCGTTATTTCCGCATGTGCGATTTACTCCGTGTCGGAAAGAAGTTACCATAGGGGTACGCATAACTCATTAGCTACCAGCCAGCAGTCACCAATTTAGCTATGTTCTTGTAGTGGCATGAAGGTGGGCAACTTTTGTGCAAAGTGCAGGTTGCGATCGGGGCAAAAGCATCGCTCTTTCAAGCATTTCGGGACCGGTCCGTGCTACTTACAAACACTTAAGTAGAGCGTCACAAAAGCTCTCTGCCATTGCGGTCAATTTGAGTGTAAGAGCTTCGTTCGGGGCCACTGTATTAATTTATCACCATTCAATGAATAATCAACAAAATACGTCAAAATAATAAACTACTCCATCGGGTACGGCTGTTGACTCATGCCTTCTCTTTGTCTCCTAGCGACAGCATTAATAGCTATGGGCGTTAATCCGGCAAAGTTGCATGCCCTTTCTCCCCCAAGTAAGGCTTGCTGTGTTAATGCATGAAAAGTAAAGTTTGAGGCCGCTTCGACTTCGTTTTTTTTTTGCTTATATTTGATAGTACACAAAGTGACTTCCAGTGGCTCAAGCTTGTGATATTTTATCAGGCCTTTCAGTAGGGTTAATTATTTTAAAGACTGAGATCCTTCATTAGGCATTAACAGGACTAACAAAACTGTTAAATTCACCCACACCTTACAAACTGGGATTAAATTTTCCTTTCCTGCCTGTTCAATCTGCCACCACTGTAAACTCTTTTGCGATTAGTGACATAAGGGAAATGATTTTGTCCACCAGTCAGGCGAACCTCATCGTCTCCCACTGTTTAAGTCTCAATTTGAGTCTATTCAGCTCTTGATTTCTCATTCCAGCCAAAATACCTCAAACAAACTTTCATTAGTTGCCAAAATCTGGATGACTGCCCAGTCAAAATGCGTAGATCTTGCAGGGAAAACCGGACCTAATTATGTCGCTCCACTTTTGCAAAAAGTGAGGGTACACCTTTACAAATTAAAAGAAGGAATCTTGTGATTTCGGTAGATCAAAAGAAGTGGAAGTGTTGAAACAACCAACCTGGAATGGTCTGTGTATCGTCCAAGAGCACTGAATTTTCGTCCAGGAACCATTTGGAGTCGCGCCAAGCACTCCAACCATTGTCTTCAACTGCACAGCAGAGAAGGTAGCCTTGGAGATAATCCCATGATGTGGTGATAACTGCCAAGGTTCCATAGTTGTCCTTCAAATTTTTTAACATCACCGCCCCAACATTATCTCCGGCCTAGAAATCACAACTGACGTTGAAAGTCATTGCCACAATTTGTAAAAGAAGGTTAGGAGAAGAAACAGTCTTACCAAATAGGGGAATAAGAGAACAAGAAGAAGGCCGATTAGTAAGATGATAATGAGAAGGATTGATCCTGCAACAAGCTTTAAAAAATTTTTGTGTAGAATTAGGCACCAAATATACAGAAGACATCTTGGTTGAGAGCAGCTAAACTAAGAAATAAACGATAACAAAGAGATGGATGCGTGAGAGGAATGGTTAAACGGGGGAACGAGCGGACCTGGGGTGGAGGCATGGATGGATATGGGATGGATGGACGCAAAATGGATGGATAGATTGGATATAGAGGATGGATGAATAAATAAGTAATGGATGGATTAAAATGTGCGAAAATAATGCATGTAGAATGGACAGAAGGCTGAATAAGGGAGAAATGGGGGGTAGATAATTACGAGATGGATGAATGGATGGATATGGGATAAATAGATGAATAGATGGATACGGGCTGGATGAATGGATGGATGGATAAATAGATGCGGGACCGACAAATGGGGAATTAAAAGACAAATATAAAGTGGATTAATAAATATATGGATGTGTGAAGATATAGGAAGGAACGGATGGAAGGATAGATATGATTGTGGAAAAACTGACCACAATAACGAAGAATCTGTTTTTGGCTGACATTCCACACATGCCTAGGAAGGCAGTCCATATGGTACAGAGACTTGCGAAAAGAACGATATACATTCCGTAGTAAAGATTGATTCCAAATGTTCTAGTCACTTCGCCGTGCGTGTAAATTGCCATTAAGCTTACCATTAAGGTGCATATTCCAAGTATCTGAATCGTCAAACATAAATTCATAATATGTAGTGGCAAATGTGTAAAATATCACACAAAAAATAGGTAAGAAAATTACCAAACTAAAAAGGCAGGAAAGATCGCCAACGGCACGAGTGCAGCATGCTTTATGGCATAATCCGTTTTCAACAGCTATAAAGGCCTGTTTCATGCTTTAACATAACCTTAAAGAAAGGAAACAAATTCAGCAAATCATTAAATATTGAAAAATTGTTGACGGCTCAAGAAACATATCGTTTAGAAGTTAAACGCTTAAAGCTATAGCTAAAATATATAACAAAGCCTTATCAATACACATTTTGAGTCTAGTGCACACAAAAAAGGGGCAAATATCTAGGAGATCTACAGAGAAACTCTAGTTACTATTGAATTCATAAAGTCGAAAAGCTAGTAACCCTCAAAAAAACTGCTGCGACAAAAAATGATTTCTAAGCCAAAATATCTACTTTTGCTGCCTAAGCTTTGCCAAACTACATCGTGCATTTGGTTTCAATAACTTGACTTTGCTCTTTAAGTTAGCACTTTTGAAAAAGTACCCAATTAACCCAATTTAACCTAGTCAACATAAACAAATATGACCTATGCAATGACAAGAAAAAGTCAAGCACTCGTTCATCTATTTGTGCCAAGTTTTGTTAATCAAATATTGCTCTTTTTTTATTTTGTTGCTTAGTTAGATATGGCCTTTCGTATTACCACAAATAGTAATTTTTTACTTCGCTTATCGTTTTTTAAATTGCCATCCACTTTGCAAATTACGCTTAAAGTAGTTTAAAATATTTTTAGTGCAAATGTGGTCACGCAAAGGCCAATAAATCAATGTTGATTTTAATTCAATTGTTTCAAATTGCTTTAAAATAAATGCTTAGATGTTTTTGTTTAAGTCAACACCATTGGTAGGCGGCGTGAAGCAACCCCTTCGCTGGCCTATCCCTTCCTGAGATTGTATGCCACATGATATGATGGATACGGACCTCTTTGTTGATTTCCGAAAACAGGTTTTCTTCGTGTAGCTTTTATTATTTTAGAACGAAAACAACTTTGCTATCTCAGATGTGCCTGTAGGTCTGAAAGCGGTAAGTTTTTCGTTTCCTTTTATGGATTATTTGTTTTTCGTATGTTTCGCTTCAGCGTTTGTGCGATTTTCGCCCCCTTTGCTGGCAAATATTTTGTTTTAGCTGTTAATTTTTCACTAGCTAATTAAGTTCTTGTTATTTCCATTACTTACAACTCTTATATTCTAGTAGCCGTGGTCTCACCTTTTATAACATTTTCCATCAATTGGTCTCATTAGTAAATTAGTCATGAGACTTTCTGTTTTTTACTGTTTTATTCTGCAACTTCTTTATTTTGTTCCATTTTTCTTAAAGAAAATCTTTTCCGAATGCAAAGCATTTTTGGAAAACCCGGCCAATCAAAGCAATGCTGACGCAATTGTCTGTTTACTCATTTTGAGTCGTGATCCTGACTACCAAAAGCGCCTATCCGAATGTGACATGCTCCATCTTCTATTTCGAGAAGCTGCCATCCTACCAGATTCGCCGAAGCCACCCGACGAGTGCATTGTAGGTGCTCTGAAGTGCCTCTCAAATGTCATTTTCAAAAACCCAGACGTTATTCAGGACTTGAGGTGTGTGTTTTCCCTCATTTTGCTTGATAACACTACCTAATGTTGGCCTTTTCAATACCACTCTTTTTGCGGGTAGTCATGTTCTCTCGGAATGTTGCTGAGTAGTCTAGCCGTGATCCGTGCCACTAGTTTAAAGACCCAACCATGGGAGACAGACATGCATAGGCAGCAGCTGTGGCGTGATTCTGACTAGTGCTTTTTTGCTTGTTACATTTGACAGACTGAAGCACTGCTTGGATGCGTTGCTCGATCGTTGTGAGGCTCAAATTAAGGGCTCCCCTAACTTCCAAATCGCATTATTTGATCTGAAGGTGCTCTTTCTCTGCTCTGCTTTGGAGTCTGCCGCACGTCTTGAAATTCTCACTTCGCGTTTTGAATCCGATATTTTTGTAAACATTCTTCGATGGGCGCTAGCCTCAGACTTCTCCGTCCACCCTCAAAAGTTTGACATTGCCATAGAAACGCTAAAGCTGCTTTTCAATTTAAGCTACGCCAAGAAAGAACGAGATTACGATCAGGTAGGTTGAAGTCTTCCTAATTGATCTTGTCTCCTTCGCCCTTCAGAAACTTTACGAATCCACCTATCGTGACCTTACTACCGTCATTCGTGAACTGCTTGTGAAATTCGTGGAGCCTCGTGAACGCAGGATGGAGCTCGTTAGGTAGACACCACTAAAAACTCAAACGCACTTTTCCTTTTACAGTCATTCGGTCAACTTCCTCACCTCGGTTCCATCTGCATGCTACGTAGAATTGCTCTTTCCACCGTCGAATGTTGATGCTTCTTTGCAGTCGGACGATTTTCACGCCGATCCTCAGGTTACTCGAGCTCTCTCCGTTCTTGTCGAGTTTCTGACCTATCAGTTGGAACAGGTGATGCCTCCTTAGCTTTACGCATGCATTATCGTTCAATTTTTGGTACCTGGCTAATTTTACGTTGACAAGGTGGTCGCATGAATGGCTACCGAAGCTCTGGGTTGACAACTACCATCACTCTTAATCTGTAGGCGTGAATAGGTATCTACGGGGTCGATTTTTACATCTTTGTCAATAAAGTGTCAAGCGTTGTCGTATACACCCACTCGTTTGACCCTTAGCTCTCCTGTATGTATTGGCGCTACATCCACCTTGTGAAACACGGATTAGGTCAAGTGCCCCTTTTTAAATTAGATGTTGTTGTATTCCCCACTTAATATCAAGTTTTCCTAGGAATTTTGCAGTTACGCCTTACCAATACACACTGGTATAGTAATGTACAAGGCTGAACGAAGTGCCTCGGTGAGTTTGTTTCGGGGCCCACCTTCTAGTTAATGGAACACTCACCCAGCAGTAAACCGCCTGATGGAGTACCACGTGAGGCATCTTCGTGGTACCCATGTTCAGCGTCCTTTTCTCTTTGCCACCTTGTTACCATTTCAGCGCTGTTCAGGTGTTTGTCTGGATTATTCTTGGCTCCTTAGAGCATGGGAATGGTTCCATAATTTAATCATATGCCATTATCCGTGGTGCTAGATTTTAAGTCGGGGTGTTTGCCAAAGGGTATTGTGATCTTGTGAGTCTAGGCCGATCCATTTATCAACAGGATACACCTTCTCTTCGCAATTTGTGAGGGTGCTTTTTACCGCGTCAAGACAGTATAGCCTTGTGACTCCTCGCTGAGCTCCTCAGCTTGAAAGCAGGTCGTCATGTAATACTTGCTTAATGGTTAAACTACGAGGTCAGTTAAAACAAGATTTGACAGCCCTATCTTTGTTGAGTCGACTCCACGGCGCAACAAATTCTTGAGAATAAGATAAGGGTGTGACTTTAAAAAGATCTTGTATCTAAACACTTTTTTATCATTTTGCGATTGGAAAACCAAACAGGATGATAAATCACCATCTCGTTCGGGCCAACTGCTCTCTCCCATTCTGACCGTGATGGCTACCGCCTCGAAGGTTAACAGAACAATCAGGAAGTACCTCCGCATGAGGGTATGTGTCTCACCCTTTATATTAGAAAGAATGACTGATTAAGGTTTCACCTGCCCTACTTTTTGTCTTGGAATTGTAGCTTCTGCCACATCTAGGCGCAGATGTCAAACGTCTGCCAGAAACAGGCAATACTCTTCGTAATCGGTATGCCAATTTTGTCACCATTTAGAAGTGCGCACTTCTTCGGCTACTGTGAATTTCCTCCTTTCGTCTTTAGACTGTGCAGTAGATTAACCGCCAAAGCAAACCTGGATGATAGGACTGTGGAAGCTGTGGCATTGCTTATTTTTATTCTCTGTAAGGAAAAGGGTGAGTTTTACCTCTGTTAGATGAGGATTACTCTTTATTCTGTTTTCGGTACGACTTGTTAAAACGACTTTGATTCCTGAAATGCCTCCGATCGTTTAACGTCAATCTTTCCCGCGTTCTCCAACACTTCCCTCTTCCTTCCAACCCTCTGTTCGTGCTGATGTCAGGCCGGTGGATGTGATTCGAGGCTCTTTGCCTGCCAGATCGAGTTAAAGTCGGTTCCAAGGCTGCAAAAGTTGCTTGTGCACTATTTGGAAGAGATATGATGATGAATGGGTTTCGCATTCCATTCACTGCTAGACGGCTGGGAAATGCATCAATTTGTTTTTCACCCTTTTCATGTGCATCGTAAAATTGCACCACTGGGAAAAGATTGCTTGCTGGCTGACTAATGTTGGAAAACTGGTTGTTGTTCTATGAATTGTTCGCCTACTGAAGGTCTAGCAAATACGACTGATCTCGATTAAATCGGTACGGCACAACTTGAAGATTTGCAAGATACACTTTCCTTTGAGAAAGGATTAGGACCAATAGATCAGTGGCAAGGAGCAGCGCCAAGCTAAGTGGCTCGTAAGGAGACCTCATGGACCACTCTTTGATGGAATGGGAGGGAAATGCTGTCTTGTCCTTATTCTGCGCATTCTCTTGGTGATATTTCCCCAAGCCTCAAATGATTGTTGCCTTTTTCCTTGCATTAAATAGATGAAAATTGAGATGGCTGGAACTAGGCTATCTGTTAAGAGCTTTCCGAGGTCACTTATTGGTTACTTTCAGCACTTCCCTTCCATGGATGCATTCTCAGCCGGTGATGAGTAAGGATGAGGCCTACCTAGAAATTCTCTCATCAAACGATCGTACCACCCTAGTTATAATGATTCCCAATCCATTAAAGTCATTCCTTTGAGGAGTCGATTTGACACGTGGAATCCATAGTCCTTGGTTGTTGGATCGACGCATAAAGGGCCGCACGAACATCTCCCCGCTAGGGAAGGGAAGAGAACCGTGAATAGAACACACAGAGGCAAGCATTTACCTACAGACAGTAAAATAGCTCTCCATGGACGCCTCCTACCGCTTTTGGCTCTGCTTGTGTGTTAATGGACCCACAGGAAGGGTGTGTCATGCGAAAGAAATGAGCATTAAGATGCGAACGCTCCTCGTATTTTAGCCTACGTTCTTCATTTTCGCATTCCTGTTTATCAACTAGGTGGGTAAGTGGGCAGGTAGATAGTTAGAGCCTTTTGTGGGTGTTTGTGTGTGTGTGAAAAGCAGAGGCTCCCACGCCTGTGACGATAGGATATTCTTCTCCTACTGATGTCCTATAACCACTCTCCTCTAGTCGACCGCGCAGTGAAGTATTCGGGTTTTGGGAACTTTGTGGGCTTCCTCTCACGCCACGGTCTCATGGCACCGTCTGGTGGTCGTGGCGGTGGCGAGGCCTATTCTTCAGCTTCCTCGGACTCCGAGACGGAGGATTATCGAGAGTTAAAAGACCAAATTAACCCTGTGACGGGTCGCGTTGAACCGCCACGTTGTAATCCAATGGAGGGTCTCAGTGATGAGCAGAAGGAATTTGAGGCTATGCAATTGGTCAACAAGATTGATCAACTTCAGAGGTCAGTCTTGTCTAAACTTGTTTCAAACGCTTACATGCAACTTTTGCCTTTTCTTCTTTGCCTGCTCCTCGCTTGAATCGGGAGCGGTGATTAGAGCAATTTCCTGTCACCTACGTACCACACCTGCCAAGGTAGTCAAAAATGCTCATGGTTTTTGCTACAGCTCACTGCAACAATTTCATACTGCTTATAAAGCAACAGGATGAGATTTGGGCCTGTTTGTTCGAAAAAACCGGGTTTAGCTTGGTTGAAAGGCTGAAGATCCGGATCGTAGTGGTCAATTTCCCCTTGGAATTTTTGCTGGTGAAGGCTTTCAATCAGCAATAGCTTCTTGCATTCCTGTTGAACGCTTGGGAAATGGTTTAACAGTTAAGACGTTCCCCCCCCCCCTCCCAATATATCTGTGGAATTTTATCAAATTTTCCATCTTTTAATTACTTTTCCAGAAGTGGTCTAATCCAGCCTGGAGTTGTGGGCGAGGATGGACGAGTACGACCTGCGGAGCATGTCTTGGAGTTGGTACAGAACATTTCCGATGAGGAGGATGAGGAGTCTGACTAGCTCCCACCTTATCTTTTGACTCCTTCTTTTAGTTACTTTGCATTTACTGGTTCCAGTCATCGTGATAATCAACAGTTCATTTCTTATCTACATCATGTCGCATAACTTTGCTTCTCCTCTTCAGTTCAAGTGATTGAGAAGAAATGTAATGCCATATCAGCGAATTCTTTTAGTTGTGTGGTGTTGCTTTTGGTGGGAGTGTTTAGTCGTGGGGCGGGTAACCTCATCAGTATTCTGTCGATCTGCCCTGGTGCATGCATGAGGAAAACGAGCTCAGTACCTTGGAGTGCGGTCGTATCCTGTGGGATGAATTTGCTAGACAGACTTGTGGTTGCACTTGGACGTACCCAGGTGCCTGTGAGCATTTCATTCCACTAAAGTAGGTAAATTCATTAATGAGATTTCAGGCAGATTTCCAACAACAGCAGTTATTGCTATCACCGAAACGCATACACTGGATGAGAATCTTGCCTATAAAAAATGAAGTATGCAAAATAAGTCCATTTAAAACGATATTAAGGAAGAAATCCTTGAAGCTAAGATAGTAGTCAAACTGGAATTCTAGCACCTGGGTATTGATTCCACTTCCTGTTTTGGGCAGATGCAATCGTAACAAGCAAAATGATATGCCTAATTAGTGACTGAATTCTACTGTCATGTAGAGTTGAAAAGGTGACTGCCGAGTTTCTAGTTTTCTGGTAGGGGAATATTATTGGACAAAATCCACTCAACCATAATTTTCCCTATTGAGAAAAAGTGTATACAAATATGTTTGTCTTGCTCAGCAAAAAAACTTTATGTATTTTACACTGTCTCAGGTTTTTTGATCTATAGGAATCAAACCTTTAGCCTTGCAATTTAGTTTCTTAATAGACCTTTTGTAATAATTTTATATTAAAAAATATGTCGGCTATATTATATGGGTATCTAATAAGATAAGTTGCTTTTTAAATATTTCAAGTACTTTTAGCAGTTACGAGATCAACTCCAGCTTCCATGTGTGCAGGTCAATGTGTGACCATTACGTGAGGTTTTCGTAAATCGCCGACGTATCACCGAGGCTGATTCGAATCAATTTCGGGAGATCTGGGTAGATTTACTCCTGAGAACTAAGGCTTTGTACACTTCAAACAGTATATTGTATACTTTTGTTCCAAAATAAAGGCTCCAATGCAGCTGAATCGACTGGAAGCAAAATTGCCCCATTTGGGAAGCCCCAATTTCCCTGCTTCTTCTTTCCACAGAAGTTCCTTTGTGATTTTCCTATCCTTATTTGACTGGTCTACTTTTGGTGTAAATTTGATTAAAGATGTTACATGTATGTTTTGGCATTGTCTCTGCGTTCCATGACTTTCCATACCATTGCTTGGTGAATATTTACTTGCTTATAATTTCTGCTTTGTCTAGAAGCAGTCAACTTTATTTTGGTTTAGGGATTGACAGTGATGGAGAGATGAGCGGTACAACTTCCTCAATCGCATTTTAAGACATCTTGTGTATCCCACTAGAATAATTCATTTAGCTTCTACAGTTTTGTTCACTCGTAGCCTAATCTAAGCCTTAAGGGGTTCACATCTTTTTTGTACAAATTCCCACTACAAATTTATTTGGATGGGCATTTACTCCGTATTGTTTCGCGTCATAGCTATTAAGGAATGCTTTCTCGTCCAACCATTTAAATTCTCAGATCGCGTCCATATTTGGTGTGCTGGTATTTCTACACAAGTCCGATAATATACTGTTGGCTATTCATCGAGCCCAACTGGTACTACCGTTTTATCAGTCATGGTAATTGTCTATGTGGAAAGGCTGGAAACCGTTTGGGACTGGTCACTACATTTTGAACTGCTTAGTATCGTCAATCTCCTTATTACTTTCTTCAATACTACTTCCGGAACTGCTCTATAAGCTCTCGGCTATTCGACAATTTTCTCCAGAATGGGATGTTGTCAAACTGGAGTTTGTTTCGCAGCCTCGAGCACTTCAGCTGTAGTGCTTAGCTGCCAACTTTCCTGGTTTACTCTTCACTGGGCTCCCATCGTGAGTTAATTTTTGTTTGCCATTACAGCAGGTCGCTTTGTGCGCGCGTGTTTCTTGCTCTCTCGTAAATTGTGCCTTCCGTCTCATCAGATCCATGTCCGCCAGTATTAAGTTTCTCAGGTGAGTTTTTATGGACTTCTTCACACCTCATAACCTTTAGTTTTATTTCTGACCGTAAAAATAACCTTATGAAGCTATGCTCTCCCCCTTTGAAACAAGCCCTTCCTTTATTGCATTGCGTAAACTCTGCTTCCAATTTCCTGACCTGAGTCTAGCCTTACATCTGTGATGTATGTGGTAACTTCTTGTTTCATCCAATTGTGTAACAGATCTCTTGGTAGTCGTTGAATTGATCAAATTCGAAATGCAACTGCTAGTGCCATATTTGAACAATGACTAATCTGCGACTTTCAGTAGCTAATGTGTTAATTGGTTCGTCCAAAGTTCTCCCCACTTTCCCATTTTGCATTTTCTTTTATCGCATCTCCCGATTATTTGACCACCCTGTTGCCAATATCTCCAAGTTAACCGAATTCAATGAGCTTGGCATTTTAGTTGTTGTTTATTGGTCAATAGTTCATCCATCCATCGTCCCAACCACCGGTTTCTAAAATCGTCCAA
Organism: Echinococcus granulosus; assembly: GCF_000524195.1. Taxonomy (NCBI): domain Eukaryota; kingdom Metazoa; phylum Platyhelminthes; class Cestoda; order Cyclophyllidea; family Taeniidae; genus Echinococcus; species Echinococcus granulosus. The sequence goes on from NW_020170435.1 coordinate 232,634, forward strand.
TTATAAACTTACCTAACTCCCATTGGCCAATTGCCACCGGCCAAAAGTGAAATCCGTGGAGGCGCCTATATCGACTCTAACCAAAGCATATTCATAATAACCATGGATGAGACGGAGTTAGTGGTTCCCTGGGAGAAGCAGCAACGTATGCTCAACTCCTCCAATCCACAGACCTCATCTGCAGTACGTAAGAGCTTCTCTTACGCCGGTGTTTGGCAGGATCCTGGCTCAGCTCAATCAGGGGCTGTTTATAGTGATGCTGCTACTGCAGCGGTGACCGCAGCCGCTACTGCTCCATTTTCAATACCACATCTGCCAGCATCACTTCCGTCTACCTCCGAGGAGGGATGTCTTTCGACAGACTCCCTAGTGGCTCCGGGGACCTCAGCACGAAAGTCTTCGTCAGTTGCCGATCCCATGACCATTATATTTCAGGCTGGTGCAAAAATGAAGTTTGTGCCATTTTTCGCTAGACAGGGGGCTCCATCTTTGACACAGAGCAGTGACGGGGAGGTATTTTGCAATTTTATCAGGTTGGTTACCAGGCTTTTTGCATATCCTTCTCCTTTTGCGTCCTCTCCTCCATTTCTTGATTTTTTCATTGCCTTAACAAACTTTGCTGCGTTTAATGTGAGCTTAAAACGGCTAATAACCCTCTGGCCACACCAAATAAACGTGAATTAGGCTGTAGTGCCTGTATGGCAGTCTCCTTTTGGCAGCCTTCACGATCACTGACAGTGATTTCGCCTTTTTATTTCTCTTTTCAGTTACTTTGCTCTTCTCTCTAATTTCCTCCATCTCAAGTGAGCTGTAAAGATGAGATTAATTAGTGTTCTAGGCGTTGTACTTTCTAGCTCTCCCTTTTCTCCCCCTTCCCCTCTTCTATCCTGCTATTTATGCATCCTCTTCATTTTATTTCCCTGGGCGAGGTTTTTTTCGCATAACATTTGTGTATTTACTGTGAGAAAAAAACAGTGCCGTTTTGGGCGTCTCCTTTTGTTCACCTTAAATCTGCTTCATTAATTTTACAATCGCTTTCCCTAGGGTTGTCATTCCGACTTCAATTAGTGCTTGCGAAGGAGGATCTTATTCTGATTGACTACATAAAGGTCACTTATCAGCTTGGAAGTACACCTGACAGTACTTGATGGAGAATGCGAAAAAAATGAGATGTACTAGATAGTGTTCAGTACTTCCTCCTCCCTAATAATTTTTATTGTCCCTTCTGAAGCTCCACCACATGATGGAAGGTAGTTAGCTCGATTTTGGGGCATAAATTACTGCATTGTGGTGGAATTTGTGGGCACTTGTAAAGTGCCTAGGACATATTGCCACTTGACACGAAAAATTCCCTCAGGTGTGCATAGGATTTAATAATGAAACAGGAAGCGAAGAGCTCAAATCCTGTAGGACGGTGCAAGAGGCCCCATAACTCATAACACTGCCAGAATAACGTTGTGGAAAGATTTGTACTTTAAAAGGGTGTGGGTACCGTCACAACTACCCCCCCTTTCCTCGAAAGCCCTCTGTCCCCCTTGACCCTGGCGGTATTTCCTCAAGGCATCTTTCAACCCACTCACTGTCCCACGTAGTCCAGTGCAGAATCAGTTGAGAAATCAGGGAGCACTAAAAGATGTAGGCGGAGTGAAACCTCCACAACTGTTTGCTTACTTGGCCAAAAATTTTTTGCTATTGAAACAAGATTGTCTATAAACGGCAGTTTACTTGGTGTTTGCATGAAGTATGCCGTTCCGTTGGGCTTAACTCGGCCTCTTGAGGTCGGGAGGAAGTAGGAAAGCATTCGCCTCTTCTTACGCATACTTGTGGAGAGGGCGATCCCATGCAGATAGAATTATTTTAGTAGCGTTTTGGGGTACATCTTGCTTGCACCTCTTGACCAGATCCTTCTGCTTTGTTCACCTTCCTCCTCCTCCCCCCCAAAAGTAAAAAAATGTTCCTTTAGGTACTATGACCTCTCATCCCTTGTTCTCCCCTGCGTTTTGTTTTCTGCGACTGGTGCTCAGATTAAACTGATACTCCGAGGTTCACAATTGTTTACTTATTTCAGCTGACTCGATACCTAGGCATTTGGGGCATACAGGCTATCTCCTGTATTAGCTGTTAACTCTTACCATGGAAAGCCTCATTTTTGTGATTATCAGGCCTCCAATGGCAGGTATTTTACGCACCGGAGTGATTACTGCGGAATGAGGATCATCAAGGTATGGGGGGATTGTCATTAACGCATGTACGACTGGCCCTGAAATGTTTTACGCCATCCAAGCCTTGCTATGCGTGAGCATTGCATCACCGTATCGAGAGAGTGGCCATAGTCTTTTGTAGGTATCACGAAGTTTACATCATGCCGTCGTATAGGCGCACTGCCACTGTGACTCTCCATTCTGGTCAGCGATGTCTGAACTGATCAGAGAGTTGGCTATTTGTGCTGTTGTCCTGTTGATTTCGCAACCTGAATAGTCAACGGAACAAAGACTTCGATACGGACATCGCAATTACTGACACGTTTGGATAAAGTGAAGCTGCAAAGTGTAGATACGTGACCCATAGCTCACCACCGGCGGGACGAGAAGTGGCCTCACTAGCACATTGGCCATTAAGGCAAAACTAAACGAGTGCACGAGTTCCGAGACCTCCTGGAATGTGCAAGAAATAAAAATTCTGGAAAATGAAAACAGGAGCGGCTCCTGACATTGCAAATGCCTCCAGTAGGGGGACCCCTCATCAATTTTGTTGCCCGCATTTTTGCCGTCAGCCTGGCTGTAGTCCAAAGAATTAATGAAGGTTAGACGGACATGGTAGTAACCGAATAAGTTGGCATTCCATGTACGTTTAAAGGTGTTGGGAGCCTTTTGTAACCCCGAAACCGTATTAAATTAACGCCGCCAAGACAAAGCTTGCATTGGTTAACACGTCGACTGTCGGAAATGAGTAGTTCATGGCACAGCTACACCGATGCATATCCATCCATGCGTGCAATTTTTCACCCTTTTTTTTATCTTTTCTCATAAAAACTTTTATTGCCTCCTTTTTTTCCCTATCATCAGATTCCATCAAACAATGTCGTTTACCCTCTCTGGATGTAATCGCTATGACCTTTTTTTCCCTGACCAAAACCAGTTTATCCGCTTGTAGCCACCGTGACGGTGACCGGAAGTTGCGGTGACTGATAAGTTAATGTAGATAAACGTGCAATTAAGGGAAGTAACGCCAGGTAAATGGGTCATATGATGGCATTCGTTAAGTGAAGTTTTGTTTATCGCCAGCAGGAAATCTTATTTCCCCTGTTACCCACAGAAGTGCATCCACTCCTCTGAGAGGGTGATAAAAGCCCCCCCCTTTCCTCCTCTTCCTCCCTTCATATTCTCTTCGATGCTTGCAAAACCCCCCTTTGTTCCACATCAATTAGGTCTTTTGATGTCCTTTTAAACACCTCCCTGTCATTAGCATGAGGAAGATAGCGAGACAGACGACAGCAATTTCCCACTTCAGAAGGAACAAAGAAAACTAATTTTCAAGGCAAGCTCAATACTACGATGTCATGTTGTTTTTTTTCCTACCTGGCGTTAGAGTGTGTCTCAAGCTCAATTTTTTTCCCTTTTCAACTGAATAATAGGTATCCATTCCACAGTCTCATTTTTTATATGCTCTAGGGTAGTGGGGTTTTCTCTCTCTCCACTCTTTAATCAGGTGAGAAAGAGGCCAATTAACTCATCACTCGCCTCTCCCCTCACTAAATTTAGGCTACATCTTTTATGCCGAGGGAATAAAAACGAACTCTTCATTTTAAATGCTGATTTTGAAATTTTATTTTGTCGTTACGTGATATAAATGAAAGTGGTGAAGGGAAGGAAGCAGGAGAGTGAGGAATAGGAACTTACTGTGCTTCCTCAGACATCTGACATTTGAGGGAGTGTAAACTCAACAGAGAGGATGACAGCAGTCCTCTTGAAGAATGCCTTTTTACAGCAAAGGTGGATTGTGTTTTAAAGATCACGACCACTTTCTGGCTGGACGAACCTTCTAGAGTCGGGTGTAGCGCCTGGAGACGTTATGACAGTATGAAAGGCTGGTAAACCATGGGCAGGAACTGTCATTAAGATGGTGACTGCCCGTCTCGTGTTTTGCTCTTCTACTTCAGTTGGTCACAAGATTGCATCAACTGAGAGGCAAGGGGATAGTAAGAGGGGGAAATTGTGACAAGTTCGTACCCTGCATCGACTGTAGAAAGGGCTACGGAGAGCACATTCCTTGTTCTGCTTGCTTTTTGCAGAAACATATGTTTAAAGGCAACATGAGGGTGTTTGTCAGAGTTGGTGCCATTTTGTCAATCCTTCCAGGGTAGATTTCCACACATTTGGCCATCAGCGCCCGAGGGCTTTTTAATGTGCCGTTGAGATACAGTCTCTAGATAGCATTTAGAGCACATCAGCGTGGAAGAAGGTCTGTGGAAGCTGTAGGCACGAGCAGGAGGTCATGACACCAATCTCAATGGTTGAACGATGAAGTGTGCGTCTACTACTGGCTCGCAAAAATTATTCGAATTTGTGGGTCTCCTTTTTGGCGAAGGGACATCACAGTCACACTGCCACTGACAGATGTATGGTTAGCATCACTTAAAATATCTTTAAGATGGAGAGCTCGAGTGTTCTATCAACACGTCGAATTGGGGTGCGCCTCTTTTTCGGTGAATACCAGCAGATATCTGTACCACCTCAGTAACTACCTTACCACAAGATGTGTGCACGTATGCGCTACCTCGGAGGTATTTTCACTACCACTGCAATAAACTGGACCGGATCCAATGGACGAGCTGACACGCGTGACTTCTAAAACCCCTACTACACTAAGGCATACCGGGGAAGTAGGTCACACTTGTCACTGACTACAACGTACCCTACCATCACGACAGTTCCCACATCACTTGAATGCCACCTCCCGCTATTTGGGGAGGAAAAGGAAGAGGGCGTACAAGAAAATGGTGCGATTTCTGGATCACCAAAACCCTACATC
>NW_020170435.1:237764-242145 GCF_000524195.1 Echinococcus granulosus
CTATCCATCCTCGGATGAGCAGGATTCCACATCCATTTGATTTTGGCTTTATCCAATCCAACTAGTCAGATAGTGTAATCAGTTTTTATTATTTGCGGCCCCAGCAGTAAAATTATTTGCGTCACGTATGTGTGACGTTGGTGTGGAACTCGTTAAAAAGGGAATTACTCAGGTCAAACACTAACTCATCGATGGTTGCCCCTATCGGAGTTGTTAGTTAAGGGGAAAGTATTGACACTTGTTCTTTTTTCCTTCGTCACACACATGTGACACGTATTCTTTGCCACTTTATACCACCTAGTTAGAGTAAATGCTGTCGAATGCGGATCTAGTTTGCTCTTAATTTAAGAATAAATAACTATTTTTTTCCACACAGAATTTAGTAGCTAGGGTGTTATGGATCAAGGCCATCGTGTGTACTTATGCCAGGTTGTACCTACGGCTTTTCAATTATCTTTTTCCCTCTCACCTCTATTTTATCACATATCAGAACAGAAACCGCTTGCTCCCATTCCATTTATCATGATTTTATAGATCCTGCATAAAAGTAGGCCTCACGCCTTACCTCTTTATTGTTCGGTAGATGTGTTCCCTTTGAAGTATTCGCTCAATTTTGCCTTCAACTCTCTAATTTATTATTTCCCTCATCCTTATGCACGTTAACCTTACCTTCCCATTTTTTGCGTATTCCGCATTTCCCCTGTCCAACTTGACGGGACCTTAAATATTCTTCGCTGTGGTTGAATAATTTTGATTTCACCTGTTTGCAAGGTGAGGAATTTCCCCCTCTTCCATTGTGGTGTTGTGGTCCATGGACTTCCCTCCTAATTTGTCAACACCTTTTTCCCTTCAAAGTCGGTAACAAAATTTAACAGCCATTTTTTTGATTGGATCTCCTTGGTGGGCTTTCTTGTTGCCTTCCAGCGTTTCTTATCGATAATATCTATGGTTTCTCTCTCATTCTTTGTGGACAGGGTTTCCGGTGAGTTTTGAGTCCGTAGAGCTGATGCTGGGGATGTTCAAATCCAGCCGGGACATGTGGCTGATCTGCCGCTACGACATGAGAGGAAGCCTGTGGCGATTTCAAAGCCCGTATACTTTACCTTAAGGTAGACTAGAGGATTGATGATCATATGTTGTCGATTTGAAAAGAAGAAGAAGAAGCTCCGGTTACCACGGAAATGCAATTCTCTGTCTTTTACGTACCAAATGTGAAACAGGAGGTGTTCACATGGTCTCCCACTCCTACCCCAGCTTTCCACGAACACCTGGCCTGAAAAAAAAGCACCTTCTATAAAGAAGCATTTGCTGGTGAATCTGAACCCATCCTAGGTCAGACCTGTGGAAGGTCATCCCATAGTGTGTGTGCTCCGGCTTCTTGAAACGGCAAATATTCGTGTTAGTGTTAGTGAATGCTGACAGTGTGTTCACTGTTCCTTCCGCGAAAAGATTTGCCTTTTCGTGCTGTCCCATGCAACGGTCCAAATGACCTTCGAGGTCGTGAATTGGGTATCACCGGGTTTGGAATTATCGCCTTCAGTTGTGCCCACCACTTCGCTTTAAAGTCTTCCGAAAATGGGAGCAGATATTCGCCGATTCAGGCTAAATGCTTTTGGCTATCCGGACTGGACAGGTCTGACTAATATAATCTACCCTCTTAACATTTACCATTTACCATTTACCTCTTACCATTTACTACTGGATATCGGAATCGAAAAGTCACCGATTGACCTGAACGTTTCGGCGAAACTCTATCCCCACACTAAGGTGGTGGTCCTCCTACTAGAGCAGGCGTTTAGCCCGTTGCTATGTGCATTTCAGTATTATCTCCACCTTCTTTTCAGGCAGAAAAAGGAATCCTAATTGGGAGGCCGTAATTTTTGTCCTTTTTTCCCCTTCTAGTCAGGAGGAGGCTCAGAAGATAGATGAGGAACTCTTCACCGAATACGCCTTTTCAGTTGATCAACTTATGGAGCTTGCGGGTTTCAGTTGTGCTGTCGCTATTTATAACGTGAGTTTCATCCCCCTCTGTCTCCTCCTCCCTCCCTTTCCTTTCCCTCCCTCGTTCAAGTCAAAGGGGGAATCACGAGGAGTCCAGGTGGTACTTACTTCTTTCATATGGTCTCCAAGCTCTACACTTCCAATTAATGCCTAGTCAAGAAAGCACTACAAAAAGATTTGTCCATTCCTTGAAACTACACCGGCGGACGTACGTTCATGCGCGAAGCATGCCTTTGACGGGAGGCGGTGTAGGCCATTGCCACGTGCTTAATGGTGTGTGGACTCGACCTGCGACGCATGGGTCAGCTATCAATAATAAAACTGCGGCATTTTTGTCACTTACTTTATATGTAGTTTTGCCAGGGTAACATCTGTACCGTATCGCTGTGGGAATCCTTGAAGTCCCAGTTTGACTTGAACGTTTGCTTATGTATTAAATGAGGTCTTCTACTTCTTTAAAAATTCTTTTTTCTTGTACTCACAGGCCTATCCTCGCTCTTCAATGAAGAACTCAGACGGTGGAGTTTTAATCTGCTGCGGTCCTGGAAATAACGGCGGTGATGGATTGGTCTGCGCTCGCCATCTCAAACTCTTTGTAAGTTCTACTTCGGCTTTTCTACTCCACCTTGAAAAGAATAATTATTATGAAGGTTTAGCGTTCTCCTCCATTTTTTTTTCCTTTCTGTTGAAAAAGAGAGGAAAAAGGTCTTCTCATGGTGTTCTGCTAATTCTTGAAGACTGCTCCTCAAGCCACACAGTAGGGTAGTGAAATCCGAAGCCTTCTATTTAACTGTTGTTGTTTTTGTTATTGTTGTTTTAACCTGCTGGTGCTACCAAAATCCCAGCCCAAACAACGAAAGCCTCAATTCGGACGTTTGGAGATGTGGTGGTTGGTCACATGCTTGCTGCCTGGCTGGCTGGCGTCTCGACTGGTCATCATTTTGAATGGCCTTGACCTCACGTGTTTGTTTTCGCAATGAGAGAGTAAATAGTAGAAGTTCTTTGAAGGAGAACCTCTACAACGCATTGCTGTCAAAAATCAGCCATCCCACCTGATGGCAAGCCGTTTTGTGTGGCTTTCGGTATAACTCATTGTTATAACCCGCGTGTGATCGTCCATAGAGAGGTTGTCCTTCGCCCTTTTGGTGGAGATGTGATTCCACTCTGTCTGCTTGACGCACCAACGAGTTTAGCCCTTTTCCAAGATTGCAGAGGCATTTTAGCGAAGGAGATGTGTGCAGTACGCGTTGCCCCTTAATCAAGCAGTTGACAAAATTTGCTCCTGGTGACGAATCACCAAAAAAAAGGAGATGAATTGAGGATTTTCGTGTCAAGAACAGCCGTCAACGGCGAAACAAGCGGTTGACAGCTGCATCAACCGAAGGCAGGGAGTTGTGATGGCGGGTAAGACGCCAAGCAGGTGAGTGCTACATCCCACTCAGTAACGGACGGCTGGTAACACTCTTCACTCTATCACTGTAAAAGTCCACCACCGTCCAATTATTTGCTGACCAGGAAGGCAAATCCATCCTTGTTGCTTATCTTCAAACGATTCACCCCTTGGACATCGCACACCTCTGAGGCGGGCGGACTGTAGACGCAGTCGTTCTGCCCACATTTTTTGCTGAAAGCAAAGCAACCGCAACCGAGGTCTTCGCACTTGCTGTGATTCGTCTCGAGGGTTTGTAGGCGATATTTTTTTTTATTCGACAGTCAGTCAGACCGTAGATAGTCATTCAATACGAGGGAGATAGAAACGGAGGTGGCTATGGCGGAGTTTTTGTGGTTAAAGAGACGAAAAGTTATGCAAAGGGCGAATTCTCAAGGGTGTAGAGGAGAATGCGGACTGAATGGATGCAGAAGAAAGAGCACCTGTTTGCCAGATTAATTGTTTGGGGACGAAAAGATATTAACTGATGCCAAATAGCATCGACCGGGGGTGAGAGTGTGGAGAAGCAAACGCGCCAACACACTTTTGTCCCCAATTCACTTCTACCAACGGTGCATGATTTGTTGTAGGGCGCGCTTTTGAGGCAAAATGAAAGGCATTAAAGGTGGGGAAAATAAAAGCTAGACCTAGACAGGGACAATCGCATGACGGAAATGTGCGACGCCGGAAGAAAACATGTCATTAAAAAAAGTTGTGAACAATTTTTGTTTTCAACTGACTACTCAGATAGGGGCAACCATCGATGAGTTAGTGTTTGACCTGAGCAATTACCTTTTAACGAGTTCCCCACCAACGTCACATATATGTGACGTGAATTATTTTACTGCTGGGGCCGCAAATAATAAAAACTGGTTACACCATCTGACTAGGTGGATTGGATAAAGCCAAAATCAAATGGATGTGGAATCCTGCTCATCCGAGGATGGATGG
>NW_020170435.1:242245-290039 GCF_000524195.1 Echinococcus granulosus
GGTGTGAGGTTTTGGTGACCCAGAAGTTGGACCTCTTGGAGTGGTGTATTGAAGCAACTAACCTGAACCGAGCTGAATGGAACGAAACGGAACGAACTGAAGCGAAACGAAGTGAAGCTTAGTGAAGTGAATAAAGTAAAAAATCACAATGTCTTGTGGTGGACGCAGTACTTCCTTGGCCAACGCTTCACCGTGCAAACAAGTGGGGTCGCCAAGTGTGGTTGGTCCTACGAGGCACTTTTAGATGAATGCTGGCTAGTTGTTTGGGTGGCCGAAGAGGAGACGGCCCAAATGTCCTCTCTTCTTTTTTTTGTTTCCGCAACAAAGGATGGAAGTTGTTTGACAGAAGTTGTTCATCACTACGCTAAACTGTCTCTCTGAATGTGTCACCTTTTACTTTTACGCGATCCTTCCCTCCCTCTTCCTCTCCCCAACTGGCGGGTGGTGGCGTTTAAGTGATGCGGGGCCTGGTAAAGCACGGTGCATCTGAATGTTGCTATCGCGATGTCACGGTGTGTTGTAGTCCATGACAAGTGTGACCTACTTTGGCAGTGTGTCCTAGTTTCCTAGGACCTTAATATCGTAGAAGTTTTACATGTTGCACGTGTCGTCCGTCTATTGGGTCCGGCCCAGTTCAATCAGTCCAGTTTATTGCAATGACAGTTGAGATATCTCTGATCAAGCTGACAGTCAACGGTGGTAGTGCGTACATGCATACAACACCGTTTGGTCGGATGAGTAATGAAGGGCTACGGGTATCTACTAGTGTTCACCGGAAAACAGCAGCACTACAACTCGACCCGGTGATGGAACGCCCGGACACTTGACCTGAAAAGCACTTGAGTTATTCTGCCCTCTTCAGGATGACCCCGTATACCTCTATCATTAACCGTCTCAACTTTTCTGATCACTCTGTCATAGAAGCACCGGTGAATCCTGCGAACATTCAATTTAGTGCTTGAAACGTTCCCTTCCCCAGACTTTCTTCTGGCATTATGTCACGGGGCAGATGTATTCGCGACACGAAGCTCTGTGTGGATGAGGCACTGTAAACATGCAGGACAGGGGTGTGGGGGGGGGGGGGGGAAGGCATTGATAATGTCATATATTTTGTACACTTTAGATGTCAAAACAACTTTCTAGGTGAAGTATGCTAGGATAAGTGCAGGACTGACACCGTGAACAAACTGTCAACTGCTTTTTTCCCCTCAAAGTCTCCGTTTGACTTGAATACATCCCGGTGAAGCTAATCACATTTCTTATCTCTAAGCAGTAGAGGGTGAGTCTTCCGTGAAGAGGTTCTAACGCACTTTCTCCAAAATGATTTGTTATTTTTCCTTGAGGATTTTTATGGCTCTCTCTCTGCATAAAGGAGTTTCCCTTTTACTCGATCTGTGACCACCCATGCTCATTTTGAACTTCAAGTTTGAAAATTCAATCGTCTTCCCTCCTGCCTCTCTACCGCTGCTGAGCGGTGCCTTTGATTTATTTTTTTTTACTCTCCTTCCCCCCTCTCACCATTTTTCTTCATTTCTCGACCTTCCTTATCCGGAAAAGCTTTTGCTCACGCATTCAAGACCGAAATTTAAGGTCCTTTTTTACTTAACACGATTTTTCCACCCCTTCCACCTTGAGAGGTTAGAGGGCGTAGACTAGACTGTTTATTCACTGATGGTTCACTAAAATACGCAGTTGTTGCACGGGTTTTCGCCTGTCTTTTGTTAACAAAAAAGAGGCAGTCATATGAAGGAAGAAAAAGAGGCGCGGGACGGCACACCGCCCTTCCCCCTCCGCCGCCTCCAGCGCCACCGATATGCGGTGATCCGAAATTGCTGAAGCTGACTTGTCATTGAATGCCAATTAAAAGAGGTGTTGTTAGCGCATCTCATAATTCTTCTTCGTCTCTTTTTTTTACTAAAAAAGGAGGGGATATATAAACAAAAACTTTTCGTATCTACACATTTGATTGAATTAGGTTGATTCACCTCTTTTTTACCCCTCCCCGTCTTCATTAGATAACAATAATTCAGTGTTTTGATGTGCTTGAGACGGTCTTGCTTATATCACCTCTCCTTCTCTGCCCCTTTTTGTCTGTCCGCCTCCCTGCTTAGGGCTACAAACCAACAGTCTACTATCCGCGCTCACCGTCAAAACAGCTCTACAAGAATTTGGTCACGCAGTGCGAAAAAATGGGGATTGCCTTCCTCTCCTATATTCCGTCTGATGTGAGTTTACCTTTTCCGCATGATTTACACTTCCTTTATTACTTTTTTTTTAATCCTGATGCCAGGGCAGTGGTTCACTTATACCGGTTTTATGTAAAGGATTGTGTTGCTATGGCCATGGAATGGGACGCCTTTATATCAAGATGATGGTGCCTATGGAGCCTGCCTATTTTATAGGTCATGCATTGGTTCTATTGTTTTTGTCTATGTGTGTGAGCTGTGAGTCTATTGAGCTTCTATCTCAAGTAATCGCGAAACGAAGGCTTCAACAGGGACGTCCTGGATTGTTCGGGCGAAAAAAAAAGGAACATTCCGGGGTTTGCAGACGCCTTCCCGGGGAATGGGGTGCGGGGGGGGGGGGGTACAAAGGATGCGCACGTGACTGCTATCTGTCCATTGCGGGCACAGGGTAGTTCTGTTCCCCGCGTATTCATTTGTTTTTGATTGTCTTGTTCCGGCGCCATTAGTGCTTTTAACGTCTATTTGTGCGTGATATCATCCAATCAGTGGAGGACGAATGAGAGCGCCCGTTTTACGACCTTTTGGGATGTTTAAGCGGTTAGGCAGACCCACAATAGAATAGGAACCTTCTAGACGTTTTAAAAAGGGGGAGGGACTGTTGTGTACACTTGTTCCCTACTTTGACCATCATAAGGCAATAAGGTGGATGCTTTAGCAACTTGTCACAAGACAGGGAGCAATAAAAACCATTCCTTGCATTTCCATCAAAGCGAGGAAATCTTTGATTAATCTTTAATGCTCCAAGGCAAGGATGGTTGTTTACCACCCTAGAGGAGAAGCGTCTAGCCGTAAGAATGAATGGAACAATAAGGCTGGTCTTTATGTATTCCCACTTGCGAGTTCTTTTGCCCCTTTTTTGTTCTCACATAACACCGCTGAATGAATAAGGTAATGTTGGCGGGGTTGGGAGGAGGAGAAGGGGGCAATCCATCAAAAATACAATTGCCTTTTCAATATTCCTTTTCATGAATGTTGTTTGCCTTTTAAGGCAATGACCTTTACTAGGTAAACGCATTTTTTCTGTTCTTACTCATTGAACAGGCGTTGAGTTGGAAGAATTTTCTACGCCCCCGGAAGTCGCCTTCAACAATGATTTATCATTTTTTGTTCTGGACTCCAACACCAACAGGAGTAGAAAAAATACAAATGCATGATTTGTTTATTTGCCTGACTGGGTACAAACAATCCCATAACCCCTCGTTTAGCCTTTGGTGAACTGTGAAAGTGTCTACTCAAGACCGAAAGTGGGTAGGCAGAAAGAATGTTACCCATAGTTGGGGGCTAGAACCCAGCACGCGAAATTGGAGGGTGAAAGAGTCCACCCTTCTGTGGTGAGTTTTTCCTCTTATGTTTCGATAGGATAACCAGTCAACGAACTCGCGGGTTCACTACCGCAAATTTAGCAGAGCTGCGAGTCTCCACGGCTGGATGAAAGACCGCGCCACTACGGTGGTGCGGGAGAGACCGCAGAGAAGTCTGGAACAATGTGTCAGTGTATGCGGTGGTCGGGGCAACCTCGGAGACAGGTGTTCTGTCGACACAAATTAAAATACATTTTATGGTTAATTCAATGTGACACCGTCTCTTCCTAATGCAAAGGTAATGTTCTAAACCAAAAAGGTGGCCAAAAAACTCGTCCACCTTATTACTTTAAAAGGCACTGATTTAATCCGCGATGGATCATTGATTGGATAAACAGGGTCGCAGTCCTGATTGGCTTATTGCATTTGTCCACCTTCTTTTTCCCTCCTCAGGTGAAAATTCTTGAGTCGTCTTATGATCTCATTGTGGATGCACTTTTTGGTTTCGGCTTCCGTCCCCCACTGAAGCCGGATTTTGCTGAGACTGTTCAAAGAATTGCAAGTTTGAAGGTGCCCCTTGCTTCTATCGATGTGCCTTCAGGTGAGTTTATTTTTTCTCCTTTTTTTTCAAGAAGAAATTTCGTAATATTTTAATGGTAAGTTTGGCTACTCTTAGCGTAATCAACGGGCTCAAACAACTCTTGTTCTGCTACGTAGCTTATTCTCTTCTCCGCTTCGGTTATCACACGTGATGCATCTCGTGAATTTCCGGTTACACTGCTCTTCTCATCCTTCCAGTATCGTTTCAGCTACGGTATGGAAGAAAGGAAGCATCTGGGTCAGTGGAATCCAAATGCTGCAAGGCAGGAGAGAAGATAAAACGTTGAAGTTTCGTTACTGATGGAATGCTACTCATGCCAGTGATATAAGTAGCATGTGCTATTGGTGTGTTTGGGATTCCTAAACAACCCGCCTCTTTACGACTGGAAGCGTGGTTGGAGAGGGATTCACTTGAAAAGCGATGCTAATGACTGGACGGTGTTCTGCAATGAACACATCACGTACACTGATCTCTTTTCCCAGCAATATTTGACGGGGATAACTTCAACTCTCTCTCTCTTCATTAGCGATCATTATCCATAACTCGGATATTCCGGTGCTCGGGGCCTTGATCATACATACCTACTTCCTGTAAGGCCTAGCTGTTCGTTTGGACGGGGTCTGAGCCAAACCAACATGCGAGAAGTTTCAATATCAACATACAGACGAGCTAGGCTGAAAGAGACACACAGATGCTCAACGAATTGAAAATTTTGACTAATCGTGGCGTTATGATAATTCAGACATGGTTAATTGCAAGCACGAATCTGATGGTTTCCTTTGGCTTTATAGGCTGGGATGTCGGCGAGAAGACGGAGACCACGGACCTTCTACAGCCAGATTGCTTGATCTCACTCACGGCACCAAAACTCTGCGCTCATCGGTTTACCGGTCGCTTCCACTTTCTTGGTAGAGTCCCGTACTTGTTAAGACGCATTCCGTTCTATCAAATCGACTGCTTGATTCCATACCACAAGTTCTTAGACGAAATAATTCTACTGAATGTTTGTCCACTCTTTCAGGTGGTCGATTCGTTCCTCCACTTTTGGCGGACAAGTATAATCTGTGTCTGCCACCGTATCCGGGCGCCTCTCCAGTAGTGCTTCTGAAGGGACCCCAATTGGGTGACCTCCAGACGCCCAATAAGTAGGCATTCATCGCCTCCTTTGCTCTCGCTTTGTTCGCCTGCCCTGTTATAATTGCGCACTGTTTCAATCCACACTCACCTTTGTCATTGTTGATCTAATTTAGTGAACTCTAATAAAGTCGTTTCGTACCTTTAGTTGTTATAATAAATTTCTAGGTTTGATGGGGATCTTTCCACCTTTAAGAAGCCCTGTGTGGCAGCGCACTGTTGTTTTGGAACAACTACGTTAGATTTTCTTGTCTCTCACGGTTCGGTATGGTACTGTGTCACTCGCCCAGAGTTAAACGATTTCCAGTCCAAGGCTCTTGGTTTAATCACCGTCAATGGTTGTCGAGTGCAGCTGCAGCTAGATGCCGCCCTGGCCATCACCGTTATATTGTAACAACTATGGCGCCGACCTGATAAACTCCTGGTTCCTCAGGGAACCCGACCCGCCACTGATGTTGGAGGTGAGCAGCTAAGGCTCTGCGGACAGTTCCAGTGTTGTGCATCTTTCTGCAGTGTATCATTCACCAGAACGTGCAAAATCAAGAAACTCAACCTCAATCTATCTCCCTTTGCTTACACATGCACGTTGTTCAACAAAGGCATCTGTTCTGAAGGCCATCGTCAACCAATAGAGTATCGGGATAGTTGATAACAATTGGCATTGCGGTTTGTAGTAAAAGTGGGCACGGATTCCCATTGTTTTAATTAAATTTTATTTCTTTATAAGGCTCTTAACTCTTCAAATCTTTCTGCTTCATAAGATCCAAACTCGATCACATTTTTAGGGGCATCTGATCAATGGGTTCCATGTTTTTCTTATAGTTATTAACGAGTGCTACTAAAATTGTTTTAAGTAAAAAGTTTTAATTTGGAAACGGACGCATGTATTATCAACAAAAGACGGAGAAGAGCCTAAACGCAAGCATAGAAGTTCATCGTCAGTACGCATATCCACGTACTTGTTTGTTCTTTTTTGCCTTTCTATCACGAATGTCTGGTGTCAGCAATAGGAGTAAAAGGTCAAGGAGGGTAGGAGGTGACAAGCGTGGCCTCTCGATGGATGGGTGAGAATGAAGGGGAGGGGAGATTAGGCTAACTCACAAAAGGAAGGATCGAAAACCAGTACGGCGGGAGAGAGGAGGGAGTAAAACCGGTTTCAAGTAACGCAGAAGAAAGTACATGCTAACGCAATTTCAAGCACTTGAGGAGGGGAGGGACCAATGCACGTTCAATCTCTTTGGAGCGAAAGGACAAAAAAGTGGGACAGTGAGAGGAAAAGTGAGGAAAAAAAAGATACCGAAACTCGAAACGTCGTCTTTATGGCAATCACTTTGCCTTTCGAGGTTTGTCTTAAATCTATTTGGCTTGATTGTGTGCGTTGGATAAAAAAGGCAAACAATGGAGGATTTCTCAACTCATGCCCCTCTCCTCGTTCAAGTTTCGGTTAAGCCGCACTACTTCATTTCGAAGGTCATCCAAGGCCGCCTGTTCAGTGTGGATTTGAGCACTTGAGTTGGTACCCTGCGTGAATCGGGCGAAAAAGGAGAATAAATGATTAAAAATAGGATGACTTTAAAGTCAGTAAGGCAACGCTGCCCCCCACTATACCTCCTGTTGGGGTGAGACGATGGGGATCGGAGTCGCAATGCTGGCCCCCAAACCGCTTTGAGACGGAAGGTGACTGAAAATTGGATCTTTGTTACGAACCATTGTGGACATTTTGTCTGTCTGTTCTTTTACAACTCTCGCCGCAGTCTATCAAACACACAAAAAAGCAAAAGAACAAATGGTTAGTGAGTAGACGATGAAATTACACTCAAATCATCAGGTGCTCATCTCCCATTACCTGTAGGGCAAAAAAAGGCGAAATTACAGACATCAAAATCAGAGAGAATTAAGAGGGTAGGAGGAGAGCGGAAGGGAACAGAGGAGAATATTTTATCATCCTTGATTGCTAAAAAAGGGAAGCAGTTAGGTGGTGAGATCACCTTGGATCGCCACACCGAGGAGTCAAGTAAAAGTCCGCCCTGGCAACGTCAAGACGTGGTCTGGTCTTACCGTCGAGACGCGTCGCCCAAAGGTCACACTCTCCAGACATCGTTAATCAAGGCGATAGACAAAACAGTGTGATGAGTATTGACGATGCAAAACGCAGTACGATGGTGGTGGTAAGACACTCGTCTGCCGGTCTAATATGCGTCTATCAATGACAGTTTGTCCACTTTCAACCACCGGAAATGGGGAAGTGAAGCAGACCGTCCCGATCAACTGACGAGTGCTAATACAGCGTGTACGCCTTGAAATCTCCTCTTTTTCCGTCCCTGTTTTTCTTATATCCGACAACTAATTGTCACCAGTTAAGGAGGCCCTATCGACTGAAGTTGACACACACGCGTGCACGCACAACACACATGACACACGGACTTTGGACATAAACAGACAGTTTTCGCTGCATTCGCTTGGTTTATATCCGCGGTCGATCAACCACCCGAACGAGAGAGAGAGAGAGCGACCAACTTTCACATCCTGTTTCGAGAGTCGAGAGGTGAAAGGTACATGTGCCTCCTTTTGTTTATGCATTAGTAGACGACGAAACGAAAACGCCCTTCTACAGCCCGTGTGATTGTCTGCTTAACTACACCACATCGTCTTGGCGCCAGGACCTACAGGCTTCCAGCCCTTCTATACACCATTACTGATATCCCTCCCTCACAGTGATAGACATTACCACGGTCCCAAGAAGGTCTCAGAACACTGTTGATCCACATGGGCAAACAAGCCTAGATGTCACCGACGAATGTGGTGGGAGAGAGGCATCTGCAGACCGTATCAATGCCCTCAGAGGTAGATAACTTGAAGTGTTGGAGTTTACCTGGACAGCGGTCATGTTGGCTGAGGTGATTTGGGCGTTGGACTGTACAGCGTAGAGCAATTCTCCACTTGCGGTGGCCACCTGTCGAACAGCATTCAACAGACGCTCTCTGGAAGGCATCACACGAATTGGGTCATCCAGGGGAGCTGTGTAGGGTCCTTCGGATCGTGTCTCCGAACAGAGGCGTGTCAATTCGCATAATTGTTCTGTTGCTAGAGCAACTGACAAATCCTGTCAATAGATTAACAAAGAGATTATTTACTAGACCACCAGTCAGAAAGGGGAGACAACGTCACCGCGGTACAACTCACCAGTCGACCAAAATTAGCCGTGGCTTTGGAGGTGGAAGCTAATTGGACAGTCTGTACGAATTCCCGTGTTGCTAGGGTAACTGCACGAGCCATACTCAGGATTGGTTGGGTGTGATGTACAACATCCTGATTGGTCGACCTCTGCATGCTCTAGAAGACGTAAAATAAAAAATTTTTTGATGTCTCGAAACAACAAGTTGGAACAGTGTCAAAAAAAAAGGTGAAAATGACGTTCTAGGCCAAACAATGTGAATATGTTTGGTCACTGGTGTAAGAGGATAGAGCACAGCACCAAGTAACCCAAACATATCTCATTGTCGAAGGCCTCAATCGTTTCATGCAGGAGGATCTACCTTTCTCACTTTTTCCAACATACCTGATAAAAATCACCTTCCAGTAGGCCTAAAGCAACATCAATTCGTCTACTGGCTTCTAGCGCAGCCTCAGTTCCAGTCAACAGACGACCTGTTGAATCGAGCTGGGATTGCAGACAACTGATCTGGCTACTTGTGGCTCTGTTGGAGCCATCTAAAACCCGGAGATGGACCTACTTATTAGTAATCAGTAGACTAACCCCGACATAGCAGACTTTAGGTGTTGACATACCATAATCACTGCAGGATTCGTAATGATGATGAAAGGCAATATGACGACCCAGATACTTCTCTGCCACATCTCGCCCTGAAAATCACACACAAAAAACGTGGAATTCGCCGGTCACTGATAATGGATATAAGTAGTGTGGGTTAAATCCACACTTACATTCGGGATTGCTGACTCGGAAGTACATAACAAGGCGTGGATTATCTGCAAAAAGAAGGACCGAAGAAGAAATTGAGTCAAATGTCACACTATCAGGTTAATCAGTAGCTTTATACAAGCCAACTAACCACGCATCCTGTCAATAAGCCGCATGAGCTGATTGGACAAGGTGGTGATTTTGCCCGCCGATGCGGATACCCGGTTAAGGTCATTCGGGTTAGCCTCAGCAATCACCTTAAAGGAGACAATAAACCGGTGGATTTACCACAATCTGATTATCACTTTTCTCCTCCGCGTTCCGTGAGCCCAAGAACTTACACATTTAACAGCATCCAGAAGCTCAGCAGTCTCCAAGACAACTTTCCTGACTGTGTCAGCACTACCCTTCCGGAATTCCTCCTTTATCTCCGGTTGACGTTGGAGATTCTAAAAGGCACCAACACCACCACAGCTTCATTAGAACGACAATTGCGACTGACTACGTGGTGGATATTTATTCTGTCTAAACACTAAATTCGCCAGGCTAACTGCCTCAAATGGACCAATGAGTGCTGTCCGGTGGCGAGAGGGCGCCAATTGAAATGGGCCGTCGTCGGACATATGCAGGTTGGTGTGCGTCTTTTCGCATAAACACGTGGCAGTGGAGACAAACAAACTGGCTCACTGACCGACGGAATGACCAAATTAACTTTCAAGTGTGGAATGGACTGGTGAGAGAGAGAGAGAGACCATCTATGATAAACAACCTAATGAAGTGGAGGCTTCAGCCTAGCATAGCCACCAGAATGAAGCCTAGTCAACGTCAATAAATCAACCGCCTCTCGAGGTGACGAGGTGGTGCTGAATTTCTATAAATTAAGCAGTGAAGATGTAGCAGCATATACTGGATACCCTCTGACAATTAGCGAGTCATCAACGGGACGACAAGGCACCTCTTTTTCCACTTTCATCTCGATGGTGCTTTGCAAGGCAGGACCAAATAATTCAACCACGGCAGACTTTTTCCATTAGAGTAGAACACCTCGTGCAGGTTCATTTGAAGTTAAGCGACTGTTCCTGAGTGTGGAAATCCCTTGCCACTAATACATCAATGTTTACCAAGGCGAAAAAAAGTGACGTCTCATATCCGTGACCTCACACATAAGTGACGTAATGATTCATGTATAGGGGCAAGCTGCAAGACTTGGACAAAAACGACTGAGATTGGTTTACTAAATAAAGGTTCCTCGTGTTGGATTCACAATCACAAAAAGCTAGGCCTATGGGACAGCGTCACCTTGAAAATCGTCAAATAATGGAGCAAATAAACACCATAAAATCGACCAACTCGCTAAATTCGCCTTTAATGATGTAAATAATTTTGAATGTTGCAGAACTAGTCTCGTGTAAGTGTAACTGGCGACGCGGATAGGCAAAGCAGGGAACCCTCTCCTCCCAAACCGCATGGGATCTGGAATTCGGTGCATACTTGGAAATCTTATCAGCGTAGGCAAATCCACGTCAGAATAATGTCAACTATCCCACTTCACAGGCTAGGTAGCAAGTCTAAATGTCAAAGAAGAGAGATATCTGCTGAGAAGAAGTGAATGGCTAAAGAAATACAACAAAAAGCATCCACGTAACCGCGTAGGCTTTTAAATCGCCGTGGAATATCGTCAAGCCCCAAGCACTACTCCTCCAAACGGATCCCTCACCAATAATTAGGAATCCTTACTAAATTTGACTTTGAATCCTTCTAGCTGAAAAGAAGTGAGCCAACCAATAGCATGGCATTAACCCCAAGAGAGTGGATCAAGATGCACCTTGCAAGCGTTGACTAGGTCCACAACAGCATGTCTAGCGGTGTTGGCAAAAATGAGCGCATCATCTTGTCTCCGCGTTGAAGCCGTGGCCATTGCCCTGTCCATAGTCGTCCGAAGGGGTCCCTCTGTGGCGCGCGACAGCTCATCCGGCGCCAGATAGCGCGAGACGAGGCTTGAAGTTGTAGAAAGTAGGGTGGTTGCACTGCCCAGGTCGTTTAAACTGACCGCCTGTCCCGCCGTGGCCGCAGAAGAAGGCATACGATTAGCCAATTGACGACAGAGGTGAGCAGTTGCTATAAGAGCCTTAGTACCTCGCGTCGACTCCATGTCAATGGAATCCACAGACTTCAGGAGAAAAGCTACACTCGATTCCACACTCTAAAAGGCAGTATTTCAGCAGATCGAGCAAAGAAGTTTCACTTCCTTTTTCTCAAGAACTCCGATTTTTAATACTTACACCTTCATACGTCTCCATCTCCTTAAATGCCGGATCTGTTTTGGGTCGCCCTTGAACTTGAGAAGCAGCCAAAAGGGTACTTCGGAGAGCAACAGCTGCATCTTTCGCGGCTCCAAGGATGAGGACCTGAGTTTTGAGGGAAATGACGAAGAGAAACACAAAATGCAAGCATTAAACATAAACCTCGACGTGCGTTAATTTACTATCCCAGTGGGAGATAGAGGCAGAAGTAAAACAGGGAGAATAGCATGCCTAGAGTGAGTGGATAAAGCTTCGCTAATTGGATGCACGAGAGGCCACCGGAAAAAAAGGTGGGAGTGTGGGAGGAGGGGAGCAAAGAGGGAACGGAGGAGTAGGTAATAAAGGGAGAGGGAGAAAGGAAGGGGGAGGGGACAAGGGCGCAGCTAGCGAATTCTTGGCCGAGCGAAAACGTGATGGGCAAAGCTACGGCACCGCTACAGCACTCATGCGGCATTTCATTTAAACATCGCCCAACGGTAGCATGCGCGGTTACACAGATTGTCATGTGGATGGAAGACAGATGCGCATACAAGAAATAAGTAGGTGATTACAACGACGAACCGCAGGATTGATCCATTTCACAACGATGAGAAGGCGAATCAGATGTGAGGAGAGACAAAATACAGGGACAACGGTCAGATGAATGCTAAACTTTCTTTGACAGAAGAGGAGATACTAGGGATGGCACCAGACAAACAACAAAGGAGGGAAGGAAAAACCTGAATAGCCACAGTGCTTACATGTAGTGGTGCCGTTAGAGCTTCCCCGTAAAAAATAGCTTTCTGACCTAATGACTTACAACAATTACAACACAAAAAGGGGATAAAAATTTAAGAGGGAGGAAGAGATTGACCAATGGAAGGCCACTCTTACCTGGCTATCGGATTGACCGGGACCAATGAGTGCAGCGCCCTGCTTAACCACGTCAGCCAATTGGGAGATGTTGCGAACGGCCATTTGAGTTGAACCAGCCAATCGGGTTTGATCCTCACCAGCACACATTACGAGAGAACGGGTGTCTTGAACCAAAGCGTCGGCTGTGCGATGAATACTTTCGCTAGAAGGGATGATGACAGGCAAAGAGGTGTTAGAAAGGTGGAAAATCTGTGTCGCCGGTTTTCCAGCCCCTCAATCCATTTAATAAGCCGTCTGCTTTAGGACAAGACTGGATAGAAACGACGATGATTAGACCAGGAGGATAACCAAGGGAGATGAGAGACACCGGCGAGACTCGTCTTGACTAGAAATATACGCCTAGCTCATTTCATTTATGTTACTAGTCACTCAACAATTTCTCTACCGCATTCAGTTAGACTGAAGGCACTTTATTTCCAAGACCAGACCCACCGAATGCTGATAAAGTTGCCTTGGGCCTCACGTCCAAAGTCATCGTAACCGGAGGAGAGGGCAGAGTATCTGTGCTGAGCCTCCAGTTGATGAACATCGGCGTCATCACGAATGGGTGGATGGAGGGTTCCAGAGCTCGCAAAGAGGATAGTAGTGTCCAAATCCGCGATTATTCCACTCACTGTGCTTGCACCTTGTAAACACGCCTGAGTTCCGGGACCCTGCATCTCCAATAAGGCAATCAGCTCCCGAAGCTGTAGGAAATGTGGTTACTTAATTAATAAAAGTAAAAGTAATATTTCGTCCTAAATGGTTTCTCCAAACCTACCCTATCGTTCATAGCACCGGCAGAGAAATCCAAACTGCGCAGGTACGCAGGCGGCTTCGCGCCAACACTGCCTCTATTCAAAGATGTGTCAGGTCTCGATGAGGCAACATTGACAGTAGCCATAATGAGTCCACGTGTCGTCTGACCGAGGTTTTTCACCGCCCATCGCAGCTTTTCTGCCTCGTGAGGATCACGAAGCGTTTCACAGGCGTCGCGAGAGATCATACAAATCTCTGCGTAATCTTGCGCCAAATTCTGCACCAATCCTGTCATTTCTTGACTGATGGATTCTTGTGGACGTCGAGCTGCTCGAACGGTCGCCTCGGTCTGTTGCTCCATGTGACGAGCCAGTCGAAGGAGACGAGACTGATAATCGGTGAAGTGAGCGTCATATGGTGCACGACCGGGTTTGTCCACCTGAATTTTAGCCGTTGAAAGTAAGGTTTCTAAAATGAGGTGACAAATAGTATCTTTTATTACAAAATGCGACTTACAAGGGCCCTTGATTCCTCCAACACAGCCATAAGCTTTGCCATGAAGCTTTGCTGAGATGCGACACCTTCAATGGCGGAGAGGAGTTCTTCGCAGGAATCAATTTGAGCCTTAACGCCATCACCCACCGCTTCTCGAATAGGATCAGACTGGCGAGGAAAATAAAAAAAGGTTTATAATTAAAGTAGTAAGATGCGCTTCCAAGTCCGAAAAGGAAGCTAACTCGGGGATTTCCGCCGGCCTGTTTAGCAGCAGAGATGAGTTGTTCAACAGACTCGAGGACGGTTCGAGTGTGCTCCACGTATATTAATTGGGCCGAGGAGTTGGGAGCACGTGAGGCAGCTCCAAGAGCGCTAGAAACGAGGCCTGGAAGGAGAAGATCCAATTCGCGAACCGCATGACCCAAACGTTCTGCCTCCGAGGTGGCACCGCGTCCTACCGGCGTCGCCATGTCGCGTACAGCTCGGGCGCTTATGGTGAGTTGCTGTTGAAAAGAGTAAATACTCCTTACTGTTTTGTTTTAGGTGAAAGTGAATTTTAGGGATGGAATTATCCGTAAATTTTGTTTTGATGACACCGACCACGGTGACATGAGCACCACTGAAGAGTGAGCATGGAGGGCGCTAAGTACGGTGGACATCTAACGGGGAGTAGCTCAATCTTTTTAGGGTTCAAAAGGCCCCGCACACTAGTTCTCCTATAAGGTTACAATGAGTTGTTATTCAGAAAAATACCTTAAAACTTTTCTGGGAGGAGACAATAAAACGAGGGAGAATCATCAATGAAAACTAACCTTCAAGAAGCCCTCTTCATTGCTGTCATGTCGTGGGGTAAAGACGCCATCCATCATTGCCATCTTGTCGCGTTCCAGTTCATGCAACAATCGACGAATGTTCAATAATGCGCGTTGACATTCTGCCTGTCCAGGCCCCTGTTCACTAAATCGAACAATATGGACTCACATGATATTATCGCTACTAAATTAAAATCAGTAGAAACAAGCCTTTAAACTAACTTTAGGACGGCGAGAAGATGCTTGGTGTTATCGGTTAGGTCTCGGCTAGCCGCTGTAAACGCTCCAAACGCGGTGTTTGATGGTTCGCCACTGGTTTCTGCCGTCTGGA
Source organism: Echinococcus granulosus (assembly GCF_000524195.1). NCBI lineage: Eukaryota > Metazoa > Platyhelminthes > Cestoda > Cyclophyllidea > Taeniidae > Echinococcus > Echinococcus granulosus. The sequence continues at coordinate 257,044 of NW_020170435.1, forward strand.
GCATGTGCTTCGAGGCCAGAATTACACCCCTTCCACTCTCTAAACATGCCTGGCCAGCTAAGCAGATGGGTTGTTGAGCCTGAGGAGAGGGAAAAGTGTTGTCGGACATGCGGTTTTGATTTATTAAATTTAAGAGGCAAACACTTACACTCCGAGCCTCACTGCTAATTCTTGCAGGTTCTCCACCAAATTCACTGATCGAGGTGATAAAACTCACTAGGCGATCGATATTTCCATTGACTGCATGGATATTATTCGCAGTTATACGACGTCCCTCATCCGACCAGTCAGCACTGCGTTGGATCAGTTCACTCATACTCTTCACCGAGTCATCGGCCAGATTCTGTAACCTACGTCGCGCCTCCTGATTGTTTGCTTGGGCTGCAATTGTATTGCAGGCGTCGCGTAGGCTGCGTACATTAGCCGACATGTCATTGGCCAGATTGACAACCTTTTCAAAATGAGAGGTGGGAAGGAGGTTAAGCTAAGATTAGCAGCTCACCTCAGTGCACCCCAAATAAAAGCAAATTTAGATGGTCAAAAATTTGGTTGGTCAGTCAACAGCAATTGTGTGAAGCGAGATAAATTTTGGGTCAGATTTGCATTAGTAAAGCCAAGCAGGGAAACCAGAACAAAATCCTGCCCAGTAACACTTACACGAGCCCGATCCTGGAAGAGAGTGAGTAAAGACATTTATCCCCAAACCGAGGTCAGTTGATTAAATAAAGTGGCTACTTATTACAATTAAGTACACAGTTTCACTGTGCATACCTGTCGTTCAGTAACCTCGGGACTCTTCATTGCACGGCAAATGTTCTTGATGTCCCGTTGAAGACGTTCAAAGAAAGCGATGTCAACAGGGCCGCCTCTTCCAGGCTCCGATGTGGGATGCGCAACACCAATCAGATAAGCCGCCTATGATCGTGATTCGTTATAAAGCCTTCAGTAAGAACAGCTCACCTGTGAGGTTTCTTCCACCACTTGACACAGACAATCCGTCACTTTTCTGATATTTGATGTAAAAACTTCAGTGTTATGCGATTTAATACCATCTAGAGTGCCACGAATTCCATCAGATAAAGGCTAGAAAAGAGAAAATTTGGTTTCAAAAATCTTACAGTTCAAAAGTGGATGATATTTGGGACCAAAACTCACAGCCAGTGATTGGGCAAACGAGCTGACACATAGCTGGTATGTGTGTTGATTAGTGGGACGATCGGGGTATTCAAGAAGTGGACGCATGGCCTCGAGTCTTCTCAATTCCGCATCGCAATCTGCTACCCCCGGGACCACACCCGACACAGAAACACTCAGTAGGTGGCTAATGCTATCCGTCACTGACCTATCACGGAGAAGATTAGCTTTAAAAGATAATGAAACAATCACCTTGCAGCTAGGTGGAGTTTTTGCCTCAGCGGTTCCGCTTCAGGTTGACTGCAGACCTGTTTTGCGTCCTCCAGCATCTCACTGCTTCGATCAGAGACTTCCACAAGTCCGGTAATCAACTGTGGACCGGTGGGGTCCTTGGGTGACTTTGCACGTGATAGCTGCAATCCCTTATCCACCAGAGAATCATAAGCACCTGCAAATCGCACAGACGAGCGTCGAAAGTTGCTCGGGGTGTAACAACTTGTTAAATCTGCAGTCGCTTGATTAAATTCCACTGCAGCACCAGCAAATTCAGTCTGTGTCCTCTCCACTCGTGTCTCTTCAATCGGATATTCGAATACCGTTGGATTGTCCGCGAAACGGACAAGATCTTTTCTTCGTCGACCTACCAAATCTGACGCCTCCGACAGCTCCTTCTGACCGGGTAACGCTTTCAACAAGCACTCAAAGAGTGCACGATTGAGGTTGTCTCCAATGAGTTTGCAGTTTATTGCCACGTTTCGATTACTCTCCAGAACATCAGCTTGTTGATCCGGACTAGAAACGGTTGGTTGAAGAGCCTCAAGTTTCCGTGCCTCACACACGAGCTGGTAGGCAAGTTGAGCAGCTGTACGAGCGGCGGAAGCTCCGCTGCTATCAATTGGTCGATCCTCGGAGACTAAACAGCTACGGGTGGAACGCAAGAGATCGGACATGGCGCCGGCAAGCCGATTGGCTGATGAGCCCAACCAATCCTCTCCTTGATCACAATTTGGACTCTGTGGAGCTGCGTAGTCTTGTTCCAGGGAATCTACCGCTGAAGTGACCTCGTTGGTTGCGTTCTGAGCATCGCGAATGCTAACCTTCAGTATTCGATAGCGATCTTCTACCTGAAAGAGTTCAAAAAAAGGTTATTATGGGCCGCACGTAGCAGAACGCATCAACAATAGAGCCGAAAAAGTGAAATGAGCATTCGAGGTTGATCTACCTTATCATCAGGAAGAGCGGTTAAAGTACCGGCTTTGGAAAGATCTTCCAGTTCTTCGGCTTCACGAACTGTTCGCAAAAGTGACGCCAACGCACCATCCATTTGCAGTTGCCGCGCAATCGGTGAAACACGTGCCAGGCAAGCCTTTAATGTTTCGACTGCAACCACCATTTGAGAGGTGGAGTTGTCTAGAGCACTTTGTACGGCTGGGTCACCTATTGTTGGTACCATGGAGCGACAGGAACGAGCCAACTGACCGCATGGCTACAATTAATCAACCAATTAGAAGCAGAATAACACGCCTTTACATTACTTTTCTTTTGTCTTTTCACACACACACACACAGAACCGAATCGAAACGCACCTGAATGGCGTGTTCACAGGCACAAATCAGCTCTAACTGGGCCAAAGGATCCTCCGGATCACGACGAATGAAACGAATGGCACTGACCATTTTAGGTAGCAGATCAGAAACTGCTTTCTCATTAATCAAAATCTAGAATAAGAAAAATCAGACAGGATCAGTTAATTACGGCTCATCTAGCCTCGTGTCTGAGCCTTCACCAAAGTACCGCCTTACATGGTAGTTATTGGCGCGTGATTTATTAGCAGCGTAACGGCTTGTTGTGATTAGATTGTTGGAGGCGCTGACAACAGCCCTGGCTGCGGCTTGAAGACTCCGAATTACACGAGCATTCAATAGTTCAGCTGCTGAAGCATAAGCTACAACAACTAGGTTATCAGCAGCATGCTTCAAGTCTGCCTGTGGGGTCAGCGAGTCTGGATTGCTTGAGCAAATCTACAAAAAAAGTTCCACAACAAAGTTATAAGGAGTCTAGATAAGCAGGAGGGCTTCAATGCCAAGGGCTCCACCTTGGCCTGATTGATGAGTTCTGTGGTAGCGTCGGCCAGTTGTTTGGCGGCAGCGAAGAGACGGGTCTGACGTTCTGGGTCCCCTTCCACAGTCTCTGCTTGCACCTTTAAATCGGATATCATCTGAGCGGTGACTTGAGACAAACGTCTAGCAGCCGCAACCAACCGAACACCATCTGTCTCCTGACGTAGCTCATCATAGGCCTGTTGGAAGAGATCCAACGTATCTCCCTGATATGGCTGAAGTGGCACAAAATTCATTCATTACTTAAATTTATTCAAGTAGGCAGTGTTTTGCAAAATGCGACACCCACCCTAATTGAGCCACGCAAGAGATGGGCGTTAAGACGATCCAGAGAAGTGCGAACTTCTGTGGCAGCACTTTCAACCTGCATTACGGCAGAATCGATCTCGTGGACTTCGGGCTCGGAGAGATTGATAGTGTCATGAGCTGCTTGACCAGCACCACGAGCAACGCGAACAACATCGTCGACTGCGGTTGCTACTTCACAAGTTGATTCCGAAAGTTGTTGCTGACAGGACGCCTGATGAATTGTTGGTGCTAGCACCTAAGCGGTACACGAACAAAAAGGTACAGATTTGGCCTATGAATTCCTCTTCGTTTAGGCATTAATTAGCAAGTATTTCACAAGTTACCTTGGTGCAAGCAACCAACTGACTGGTGCAGAGACCGGTATTGGTCGCAGCCATGACAACCAGTTGTTGATGATCCGGATCCAAGCTGGTCTGAGTGGCCAAATTCTTGGCTTTGACCACGAGGACGGCCGTAGAATTGGCAACTTCCTTCGCCAACTCCAAGAGTTTATCCTATGGAGAAGAAAAGCATCCAGACATGTTAGGACCAACGTTTGGGTGGAGTCTAGGGCCGGAAACACACGCTATCAAACAGAGGGTGGTGCGTCAGCTAGGTCATTGTGTACACATCTACACGACTAACCTGATAGAGGGCTAGCAGATCAGCCTACAAGTCAAAAAAGATGAGGAGAGATGACAACCGCCAAGGGCGGAAAAACAGGAAGAAAGAAACAGCGAAACCTTTAACCTGCTGGGTTAGGGAATAGGGGGGTTGTAATAATAAGCGTGTAGGGCTAAACAGCACACAAGCGTGTTTATCAAGTACTCTCATCACGAATTCGCATCGACTGCTGAGGTCCCCAAATAGCTGTTGGAATGAAGGAAGTCGAGTGGTAAAATAATGACAACACAGAGGTAGCCCAAAATACAATAGCAGCCGGGTCCCTACCTGATAGGCACGTTCATCCACCTCTGGGACGATTTCGCCCTCTAAAACCTCGGTATCTTGCAGAACGTAGCGTAGGAAATCATTGCTAGCTTCACCAACACGGTTTGCGGCCTCCAAAATAGCCTTCCGAGAAGATCCAGCAACTTGTGATCCCTGTTCCGTCACGTAGTTTACCGTATCCAGGTTGTAGTCCGTCTGAAATGTGGGAGAAGGACAAAGTCAAGCTGATATTTATTGTATATTATTTCCAGGGGTCGATGATGTCTAATGATACCTGGCGAGTGGTGAGCGGCGTAGCAGCTTTCAGTAGTGCCGTGAAGCTGTCTGCAACAGTTCTAGCAGCTCCCAGAAGGTTCTGCGCGTTCGCTTCCGACTGATCTGTTATATCGAGACGTAGTCGTTCATCTGGCTCATCTTCAGCTCGAAGGAGACCTGACTCCCTTCGAAGGACAGCGACACGTTTGACATTGTCCACAAAAGCCGGAAAGTGTACAGTAACCACTCGGAAGGACTGCTGCACACGCATAAGGTCATCAGAGGGATCAGTAACCTCGGTAACACCGAAATGAACTCCTCCTCCCGCCGAGTCGGCACGATTAGCAGAACGCACAGCCTGTGCGACTGCTGCATTCATTGCTCCCATCTCGTCGGCAACTCGCACCTCCGTTACTCCCATTGACTCATATAACCACCGACGGGATGCTTCATCGTGTCCCAGGTTAACCAATACCCTCTCTGCCGGTGGACCGATGTCCAGCCGTTGTTTGCCTTCTTCCAATGCGTTAATATTCTCCTCTATAGTCACGTGCAACGCACGCTGTGCCGGAGTCATCGTCTTGCACACATAGTACTGCGTCTAGAATACACATACACACTCTCCCAGAGATGACTCGAAACACCAAAAAAGCTTGAGCCAAATAGATTAAATGAAACTCACACCACCGGTGATAAAGTCATCAGTAGTATCATCGACTTTGATGCGTCCAATTTCACTAGAAAGTGTCGGAATTGATCCAGCTTGAATATACCGTCTCTCCGAGGTGCCAATATAACCGACCATATTGTTGTCGTCATCATTGACCACCATCTGTTGAGCTGTACCATTCAAAAGGGGTGGTTGTGCCTGTTGTGGCTGTTGGAAACGTTGTTTTTCGATTGTCTCCTCAACTCTTGCCTGTACACGCATCCGATCGGCTGGTCCCACTGAACGGCGCTCGGTGTGAACAAACTTGGCACTGAAGTAAGGAAAACAATAGTTGACCCACGAGAAAGTGGACTGATCAAACATCAGTCAAATTTAGTCCTCAATGATATTACATTAAATCAATGGGAAATTGGGAAAAAACTTAGTATTCCCATTAAGAAAACATTCTGATGGAGGCTTTTTTTTTTCGTTTTTTAAAGAAACTGGTTCATTTAAAATGAATTACGAGGGATGCTACTTTAATGAGACGAGTAGTATGGGCATAAAGGCTCGGCTCACCGTTCTGCTCTCACATTCTCCTCGTACATTGCAGCCTCTTCATCGCCTTGGAGGCCTTGGTGATCACGAGCCTTCTGTTTCTTCAAGATAATGTCAATGTAGCCAGCAATTAGTTGGGAAATTTGTTCACCCTCTGCTGTCTGTGCTGTGTAGTACTCGTCGGGAGAGTATTCACCGAAATCCTGGACGATAAAGTAAGAACAGACGGCATATCAATGTCATACAGCTTCTTGGGCAAGAATGGGAAAAAAGTTCGAGGCATATCAAATGTTCTGGTCTAATCTTCTACTTTTCACGGCGATCCCACTCTCGAGTTCTGCGTTCCGAAGCAGTTCGCCATGCAGAGGATGAGATACACATGAGTAACTGCACCGATTTCATCAGGTAGAGAGGAGGGACCACGGGGGGTGTCAGATCTCACGATACAGTAGAAGCATACCTAACCTCGATGTCCTGCGGTTTGATCACTTCCATTCACCCGTGGAGATAAGTTACCTGGGCACCTCAGATTCTACCTCACTCTTATTTCCCAACTGTATACTGTCTGTTATTATCGGGAGACACGAGTAATAAGGATGAGGAAGGAGCACCATGCCCTCCATCTCTCTTTCTATCCCATCCCAAAGTGTGATGTAAATCTATTCATGGGTTCAATCAACAGAAAAACCACTCTTGACTGTTTCTGAGGAAGGAGTTTTTCCTGAAATTTTTTTCAAGTAAACAGTTAGATTAATAGAACAATCTTCTAGTCTTTTCATTTGTAAAGAAAATCCAGGCTCCTAGTCATGTTTACTGCCAAAACAACCAGTGGGGTAACTAAAAAAATGAGCGAACAAATGTTATTTTAAAAAAAGATTGGGTGGAAATTTCATTGATGTAAAACCAAATGTTTCATCTAATAGCACTGCAGGAAAAATTAAATCCACCTTATCCACTAATCAGCAACTAGAACACTCAAAAAATATCAACCAATTAAGTTGACCGAAGAAAAAAGAAGTCTAAAACCTAGCCAATCAAGATTTCCGTATAGCAGAGCTCTTGGATTGGTAGAGTAGCTACCAGATTCAACCAATCACATCAAAGGTCGCATATTTGTGACAGATGAGAAAAAGGAATCAGAACGTCAGGTATTCGTGACACTGCCATCGAGACAGACAGACAGACAGACAAACAGACAGACAGAGAGTAGGGAGAGCTTACCATAGTAAATGCATTAGGCGAGGCAGCCCATTTTAGGATGGAGGTAAGAGGCCAAACCTTGACCACCTCCTTTGTGCGTTCGTCCAATCGTACCACACTATCTTTTGTGATACCCAAGAGGCGAGGAACCAGTCTATTTTTGCCTTTCATTTTTTCCTAAAAATTACAAAAAGATTTCCTGGAGTTATGCCAAAAGTTGGCCAGTGCTAAGCTAAAACAAATAGATTAACTAAGGGGGTACGTAAACAGGATCCGAATGGCGACTCTCTTCATTTTCATAGAAGAATCCACGCCCTGATGTGTGTGCGTGTGTGTGATTAAAAAAAAAATTTGTTTACGTCCTTAAAAAGTACAGCACTTGGTACTCTGCACCGACTGTAAACGTGGTAACGCATCCACTTGGCATCTTTGTTTAAACCACAAAGTGGTGGGTGTCAGAAACGCTACAGTAGTTAAATGACGTTTATTTGTTGGTCTTTTCTTGTTTAGAAAGCATATTCTATGGTAAATAAATACTTGAATACACAAAGAAATATCAATATTTGGCATCGAGGTGAAATTGTCTACGTAGGCTATTCGCGTCAAACCGGGACTTTTTGGATTACGTTTGTACAACGCAGACGTCGGTAAATAGCGATCTTGTCCCATATTGAGTGAACAAGACGTCAGTCAAACCAGATCGGATACCTTGTATCAGGCTGAATGCAATAGTGGTAACAGTGTGGCCTAGATGACAAACCAATGTCTTGTCAACCAGATCGAAGGGGTCAAATTCCAACACACGGGAGCACAACACGATAGGGAGGTTGTGATGGACCACTCAACTGCTCATTTAAGCGACAGCGGTAGGGACAGCCCCTACTGGTAGACATTCCTGTGAACAACCAATAGGTGGAAGGCACAGCTAACTTGCTTCAATAGTCCCCGTTTGATCTGAACAGCCCTAGTACACGACAATCTTGATGAATAACACTTTTTTTCATCCGTGAAGGTGACCTAAAAAGTGACTTACCTTGACAAGGAAAAAGGTGATGCCATAGGTCTTGAGAGATCGACAAAAGTGACAGTACTTGACACGAGCCTCAATGTCAGAGAGGCCATTCAGAGTGGCGTGCTGCTGAAATATCTTCTTCTCCACATTCTTCACCTTCAAGAACTCCTTTGGAAGGTAGTCCTTTAGACTAAAAAGAAAGGGGACAAAGGATCAAGGAAAGATTATTTTCCACACTTTTTGATAGCCAATTTTGGAATTTCCTAATCCCCTCTCCCCCCCCCCTTTTTTGTGGGTGTGACAATTGAGGGAAGGGGGAAGCAGGCAGCAACTTTACGATTCACTTAGAGACGGATTCATGAAGGTAGTCAAACGGTGGCACGTCTTTCGTGTGTCCAAATCAAGCAGGGACTCTAATTTCTCAAGTGTGATGAAGGATCCCTCCTGACAGGTGACACCACTGCGGGACGATTCCGACCGAGGTAGCTTTCAGTTCACCACTACCGCAGGTGGCATCCGGCCAGTACATGAGATATCTCCTTCCAAAAATCACAGCATAACCAAATAGTTGCATTGACGAGTCCTCCAACATCAAAGCTACCTTTCTGGATCCTGTGGGCAAACTAAAAAAATCCCCATTCAACTTGGACCCGACCTGCATAACGCATTTCAAAGTGGCTGGAGACCCCTTGCCCCATACCTGCAAAAGAAAACCACACTCCTTTCCTAAAATGGGGTGGGAGATAGAGGTAGGAGAACGAGGAGATAGAAAGCGAGGAGAGATACTACTCCTTCACCATCCTCACCTTTGAATACCCTGGTGACATTCCTCCAAGTTCCCTCTCTTCGCACCAGAGTTAGACAGTCATCGGATAGGTGCGCCTTCATTACCTGACACATTGTCATTTCTTGAAAGGCTGAACTTCCTACTTTCATGGTTAACATTTGAAGTTAATCTTATCCCCATAGTGAGGTAAAAAAAAACACTTCGAGAGGATTTTAACAGCAAAAGGACAAGTCGCTAGCCCCCCACATATCTCCGTCCCACGTCACGACCTAAAATTGGAATTGTCTTTCAGGGAGGTTAAATCACTTCCGGAGTGGCGCACAACTATTACTGAATCTCCTCAGCTCGCCTTGCAGAGTCAACGAAGGCTATTCCAAGGAATATTTATCGAAGGGCGGATATGCGCACAGGACCCCGAGCACGTATTATGGCCATGTTAAGGTATGATTGACTATCTCCAGGCCTGCAAACTTACACACACATACACACATCCATTATTTGTTAGGCGCAGTCACTCACTCCAAATATCCAGATTTAAATTTGTTCGGATTGTAATTTCCCAGCTCCACTTGACACTGAAGCGCTGCCAGTGTGACCGCCTCCTCCAAAGTCACGGGATGCGTTCCATTTAAAATGGCATCTTTGAGCTAAAATGAAAGAGGATGCTTGGTTAGTTAGGTGGAAGAACCCTCACTTCGATGTCTTGCAAGGTCGATTTGAGAGGTCTTCCATCGCCTTCCATGTTGGTGGTGAACCCCATCCACAGGGAGTGGATGGCGTTCACTTATAAGAGGGAATTCCTACCAATTTTAAAGTTTCATTGTGTAAAATTCAATGACTTAGTGCAATCGACCAATCTCCATAAAAAATCATTGAATACACCTGTAAATTTTCCCAAATTCCCTATCAATTTACACCCCAAACCGTACAATCTACTAAAATCCAGTTATACTGATAAGTAGTATGTGGTAGCCACATGCTCAATTTTAACCGCTTGGCATCTGAGGGCCGATAAATAGAGAGGTATAGGGGAGGAAAAAAATCCGCGTTTATTTCACAGACACCTTTGAAGCACAAACAATACTTCTCTGTTATTTTTCGCCCTGACTGATGTAATTACAGCAGGGCAAACGTGGTCTAAGAAGCTTTAGGCGGGAAGAAGTTGAACCTTCACACCTGAGATAGCAGGCAAGTGGACCGATCCTTCTTACTAGATAAAACTCCACCAAGAAAGAGGAGATTGAGCGGCATCAGGAGCGTCGCACCAAGGGAGACATCACTTCCATCTACGCACAGGTCATTTTGGTCGCCTAGACACCGCCAGATGGCAGTGTTGCCAGACCTCGCTTTTTATAGGTTGAATAGACTACCAAAAATGTCATTGAATGACTTATCCAAAAACGCATCAACTTTTGACAAAGGCAAAGGCAGACCAACGATACACACAGCCACACAGAAGGGGAGAAGGAGAGACCGCACGCCGGTCCCCATCCTGGTTGAGATAAAGGCGCGGGGTCGCAATTTCGAGCATAGAACCTTCCTAATGAGCCCCGTCAAGGTGGAATGATGGACGAGACCTACCACCAATCACCAGCTACGAAGGTAACGGGGGGGATCGTTATTCCACTAAACAAAGTACAGTCAGGTGCTATTAACCATCTTGGGTGTGAAAAGGCCAGAGTTAACCCTACACACGAGATAAATAACCCGAACAGTGTATAAAAGGGGCTAGTTGGTCAGGGTATACATGAACCATGTCCTAGTGGCCGCTTATCCCGTAAAAGTACAGAATGCATGAGAGATAGAGCGGAGAGAGCGAGAGTGAAGGGAAGAAGTAAAAATTAAGACTACAATCATTTGATGCCCCAGCTCTGCCTCATTTTTACCAAAAAGGCTGAACAAAATAAAGATACACACCTCCTCTTTCCTCCCCACCCTAAACGAATGTAATCAAGTCTTTTAACCAATCAGCGGTGAGTACAGACCTGCTACCTCGAGTGACCCACCCTCACCCCCTCCTAGTTTAAATAAAGTGACAAAATCGCATTTTCCGTTGTTTTGTAGTAGATTTTAAGGTTTTTTGTTGGGCTGAACTTGCATAGTTAAAATGCCTACTTTTCAATGTTGGCAATCTATGAGGCGGTGGGAGGGAGGGGGACAGTGAGGCGGGGAAGGTCTGATGAGGTACACATAACTGCTGATTTACATTAATTGGCAAATATTTAATCCACCTATCAAAAGGTGTCCGGTGAATTGGATATAGAGAAGTTACTTAAATCCCTTTACTCTCAGTTGGTTGGCCAGATGCTGCCTGATGAGTCATTCCAATGCGATTGGCTGTATCAGTGATGAGGAGGGTGGAAGAAAATAACCTCCCCGCAGGTGGGAGTTTAACACCTACATCACTTCACTCTTTGTACTTAATGAATGACAAGAGATCAGGTTTTGACAGTCGCATGAGCACACAGAAAACGGACAGCAGGTAGACTGTTTGGAATGGGGGGAGGGGGGAGAGAGGGAGGCACGTGAATACCTAGACATTTTGGCCCTCAAGAAGTAGACATTGGAGGCCAAGATTATAAATCCTAACGAAGAGGAGGGACGGCATTTTCCATCTAACAATCCCCCTAAAGCTGTTCTGACGCGGAAAATAAAAAGCCCTCCCTGATCGGGTGCACTAAAAGACCCCAAGTACGTAAGAGAAACCAGAAGGATCGGATTTCCACATGTAGTGGAGCCGCTGCGTTCCAAGGCCTTACCCGAAAAAGAGTTTGTTTTTTCTATTTCACATCAGCCTTTCAGTAAATTCAGGAATCATGTATGAGGTCAAACGTATCCGCCCCTACCCCTCACCTGTTCTATAATAGGTTACCGTATTTCTACCCCATTACTTCACAACCAAAAAATATCCAATTAAATGGCCTATTCCCTCGTCGGTAGGGCGTCTCCAAGTCTCCAGTCCAGATGTTTAACCGTTCTGACATATGGCAGAAAGTACCCATTATGGTGGACCAATCAACGTGCTGTACACTTCTAACATCCACTGATATCTTTACGACACAATTTGGTGTATCCATTTATCAATAAGCAGATGAAGAGCACACATTCTAGATTAGTAACTTGTGAGCTAGAGTGGTAAACAAAGAAATTCAGGCCGTCACACATACGTGACGCAGGTAGTGAATATCCCCAAAACACCTCCATCAGTAAGGCAGTAAAGCGACTAAATCCCTTCACCAAAAGAAGAAAAGTGAGATAATATTAACCTCTCCCATTGTCTACTTTCGCCAGGAAAAACAAACAGCCTAATACTTACGTTGCTTAGTGAATGAATGGCGATGCCTCTGCTATACACTGGTATTTTTGGGGAGGAAAAAAGAGGAGAAAGGCCTTGTGTACACTCACACACACCTACGCGCCCACATGCATGCATGCAGGCATTGGGGGGAGAAGAGTGGGAAAGGAATTTTGTTTTCAACCCAAGCGACCAATGAGAGGTGAGAACAAGAACGCGCCACATTTAAAGGCAGGGTTTTTTTGTTGCGGACAAATACGCAAATATGCCTATTGTAACTGATCCAAAAGAAGTGTAAGGCTACCGACCTGAACGTAGAGAAGATTCAACTGGACCGGGTCTCTAGCATCCACATTCATGTCCGAAAAGAAGTAGCGCCTTCGAAGAAGCAGAATCTCCTTCTCATCGATGCCCTGTTGTCGCAAACTCTGAGCCGGATTGAGCCAAATCACTTAAAGGAGAAGAAAAAAGACAAAGGCCATAAGTAGGGCACGAATAAGCCATCACGGCTGCAACTTTTTCTTCTGACTCGCAGGGGAGGTCTGCATCATACCCTCGAGATAACTTGTGCCCTGCACTTTTCCACTATTCTGTAGCAACGCAAAGAAAGCTGCGGTTAGAGTGTGGAAGTAACTAATTTTCTTTCCCTATTTTTTTATAAAAGTCCCACACCAGGAGGTAGTAATGGCAACCACATGAGTTCCAGACCCCCGCGACCAATCACAACGCGACCTTGATTTGGCTTTGAAGAGACGCGTACAAGCGTGTAAGCAGTTGGATTTCACTCACCTTCATCGTCAGTGTGGAGCTCTTTGCGAAGCTTCTCCATCTTATCAGCATCTCGAAGGGTACCCACCAATCCACCAGTTTGATGATGAGCACGTTTTAGGGTTACACCTCGATCCTTTTCCGCCTCCTCTGTATCGCGTACCAGGAGGTACTCCTCGTAGTTATAAATGCCTGTACAAGGGGAGCCACGCATTAATTCACCGGATCACCTGGAGAACAGACCAAATTTTTGCGAATTTTGGTCCTTTCAGTAGGATTAGCCTCTCCCTAAGCCATCTCGTGAAACGATGGTTCTAGCGTGTGGGGGAAGTGGGACCTGGGTTAGTCATCCCATCAGTGTCCGTGTGGTGACTCAGGAGAGATGGATGGATATGAGACATTCTTTCAGACAAAATCCTACACTCTTTCTTTCAAACAGGGTGCAAGTGCAACCTACCTTCCACCTCCGCCCACCCCTCCGTCCTTTTTACTAGTCGTCGGTCTCGAACACAAAGTGTGAAGGAAGTGCGACTAGGTGATTTTATACCTCTCCCAAAGCGCTATATATGACTCATTTCACGGAAAGATTGCTAGGACGGCCAAGTTTTGCCACCAGGTCTGCGGCAATATCGACAAAACGACAGCGGATCAGTAGGTACGACGATTCGTATGTCTCGTGAAATGTTGACGAGGGGGTCACTAGAGGGAATGGGCATAATCTCTGGGGTGCCAGTGCTTCTGTCTGCTATGGATGGGTCAAAATGGAACCTCTAATCTCACAGATGCAATAAGAAATGCCGCTTTTATATGATGGCACTGACACGTATGACAAGTGGCGGGTCCTATTACTGGTGCAGAGGTGATAGCCAATCCAAACCAGACACTGTTTACCGACATGCCAGACAGCAGGCAACAACCCTTGCTGAATTGTGTGGGTGTGTAACAGCCTAACCTGTCTTGCCGACTGGCACAAAAAAGTCAAACTCTAACACCCGCATAATTTCACACCACGCTACGGCATGCTACACTGATGGGACGCCGTGTCTGATGGGCCAACACTCCAAATGGGCGTGCACAGATCTGCGTGCCGCACACAGCCGCATGGCCTTTCCTCCTTACGTCCGACACAGAACAGTTGAAAGAGGCATTTCCGTGAGATCGTAACTCCTTGGAGTGCATCATTGCATGAGGCGAGGCACGGGAAGGTGACGTGAAAACGAGCTTCAAAACAGCGGAAGCACGCGAATTTAACACTTCAGGATTACTGTCAAGGTGAAGCAGATTGTGTCTTGGAGTAATTGAGCCGTACTGACAGATAGTCCTGGAAGAAGCGCGGGTAGGGGGTGAAATTAATTCCCCGTTTGATGAGAACGAACGATTTCTAAAGCCTTATGAGCAGAATAAAAGTAAAAAGCGCTCAGATTCGTTTTAGAAGACAAAGGCAGCCAATCACGAGGCTGGATAATACCCACCAATCAATTCCAACCAATCGGATAAAAGGTATGAAATTTTCGAGGAAAAAAAGGGGGAGGGGAAAAAAGCCATACCCATTTTTGTACAGATGGGAAGCATTAATTCGGCCAGAGTTTTACTATCATCCACTCGAAGGGTTTTGCGTGTTCCATCCATTGTACGAATGTAAAGCCATCGAAATCGGTACTTGTATTCAATTATGTCCTGAAAATAAATAACAAAGGAAATAAAAAAATAAATAATGAGACTTCTCATCATCTTTAAACGGTTATCCAAGATAGGCATTTCTGTTCCCCCACTCAAGTGGAGGGATGTTTTGAACAGGCACCTGTTTATGATGGGACAAATGGGATGGGATGTCCTACGCAAAGCAGAGTGCAGGGAGGAGCTACGTCCTTCATATTAAAAGATAATCCCCCTTAAAGCCTTAATCTTAAAATAACTTTCCATTGGCAAGTAATGGACACTTCTATCAGTCATGCATCTTACTACACCGAAAGAGAAATTAGTCAAACGATTTATTCATCAAAGGGAGAAGGCGAAAGTGAAAGAAAAGGCAGTTGGCTTGGAATTTACTGAACCCTGGACCTCTCGTGACCTTAACTGTGAGTCATTCGGTTTGGCACGTGTCTGTGTGTGTGCTACGCAGGAATTTAATTACCCACAAATTTGTGTGTGCTGCAAATGCCTGCTTTTGGATCTAATGGGAGTGGCTATTGTTGCTCTCCAAAGTGCGTTCTCACGCTTCCAAATTGGCAATGAAAGTGGAAAAAACAAAGAAGGCAGATAATGTTGAAAGAAAAATAAGGGGCAAATGTGTCCTTTCTGAATCATTATTTGTTCTCTAGTTCCAGAGACCGCTAGGAGGGGGAGGGTCTAAGGAAAACCAGCCCCCTGTTTTAAAAGAAAAGGTGACCTCTTGACTTCGTCCTATGCCTTGAAGATCTATCGCAACCATTTGAGAGAGGAGCAAACAATTCCCTATTTTTTCCAGTGCAGTGACAGATCTGACTGGATCACATCGCTGTCTTGTCATTTGTCAGGAGTGGAGAAGGTATCTTTTTCGATGTGATCAAGGAGACGCCCGTCAAGTGTGAAAAAAAGTGGAAAACAGAGAGAGAAAGAATTGTTCTACCAACTAGAAGGAAGGGAATGACAGACACTTTGTCATCGAGTAGGGCACAATCAAGGAGAGAAGCTAACTTCCCTCCTCCTTCTCGCAGTCCCATCCGATAAAAGAAATAAAGTCAGTTGAATAGGTAAAAGAGGGCAAAAGTTGTTTCTGATAGCAGCCAGAAGAGGGATAGAAGATTCAAAAGGCTGAAAAAAGGAGAGGGACCACAGCTGTCATGACTCAGGCCAGATGCGAACAGTTGGCTTGGCCATGTAAATGCGTGTGTGTGTGTGTGTGTGTGGGCACGCGTGGTAGACTTATTTCTCCTGCAGGTGGGTATTCAATAGTCCCTTTCACCTATCCAAGATACCTGTTGACTTTGTACAAAACCTGACACCTTGACAGGTCAAAAAGGTGGTCACTTTTTGCATCCCTTTCTCGTCTCCCTCCTCCAGCCCCGCCCCGCCCCGCCCCGCCCCCTCTTCCCGCCCTGATTGCAGTAGGAATGCTAGATTTGACAAGCAAGAGCTTTCGTTTGAAAGGGGAGGCTTTGATGTTACAGGTGTACACACACGCACACACACACGCCCAAGGGAAGCTGCAGCGGCGAGCGTGTCCTACCCTACTACGGAATAGCTGGCGCGCAAATGCCGCGAATCAGTCCAAAAAACAGTGGCCATGCGTGGGTGGATGTGTGTGCGTGCGTGATGAGGGATTCTATCAACGAAGGCACAAAACAAAACTAAACCCAAAATTGTGCTTTTGCATCAACCGTGTGTGTTTGTATGTGCGTGTGTGTGTGTGTATGGAATGCCTTCATGTGGACGACTGATCGATGAATGACCTCAGAGCCCACAGGCCACCCAAATCCCCGTTCACTTGGCACTAAATGCAACAGTTTCAAGAACATGTCGCCTCAGATGTGGCGGAGAACACTGGATAGGTAGAACACAGTCAGAGATGGGAAATTCTGAAGCGAGATTCCTGCACGCACACACACACACACACACACCGACACTGAAAAAAAGGTGGGACAGGGGAAGTGGGCAATCAATGGAGGCAGCACAGTCCGCGTGTGCGGTGTAGGATAGACACACACGCACACACACCCACATATAATAGCAACAACAAGTGGACACACAGATGTGCTGCCTTACAAAGGCAAAATGAAGCCTCGACACTCACCCCATTGCGTAGAATGTAGTGCTCCAAGCTACGAGAATTGTCCAACCAGAGGCCTTTCTTGTTATCCTCGTGAGGAAGAAACAGACCGTAGTCTTTAGCTATGGCAGGGAGAGAGTTCTTTAGTGTACCATAACGCCCACCATCAGTGTCACATATATGTGACAGATGCTTAAATCGTTGCCTATACAAATTAGCTTTCCCGATTTTTGAAATGAAGTGGTCGATTTGCCTCAAGACAAAAAGTCTTCTTGCGTCACTGTCTTGGTGTCATTTTACGGTCTTTTAGTCCCTCTTCATGTCAACAATGAGCCACTGTTCTCAGAGGCACTACATTGGTGACAGGGATAAGCAATGATGTCAATTTCGTTGACCAGAGCCACCAAAGGTAGACATCCCCTCAAAAGACAAGTTTAAGGTAAGTTTTTCAGTCTTCAGTGAGACCTAATTACACCGTGCACTAAGAGCATGATGACCCTCTTTCTCCCCTCCTTAGCTTAGTACCATGGCAAGCGGGTGGCACACGGATCGGGTTCACTGCAGAATTGAGATTAAGCCTCTAGCGATTACAGGGAGTGACAGGAGCAATGAAAGATGGGGACTTACGATTGTCGAGCCCATCAATTTCACGGATTTGATGACGAATCTGATCACATGCCTGTCCCACCGTCATGAGAGCATCGAAAACCAGAGTTTTTGTCACATCAGCATCGGGCACGTGGATTCGCAAGGCTAATCGTCGACTGTCGCCAACCATTGGTGGCCTACATCCAAAAGAAGGAGCATTCAAAGGAGAAGGGTGAAGAGCGGGGAGAAGAAAATGCATCTTCCCTAAATGTATGCTCACGCAAAGGGGGAAGGGGAATGGGGTTAGTAAAAAACTGCAAATTCTTTTTTTCCGTCGCGCCACAACCAGCATATACGAGACCTGAAACAGTCTGGACTTTGTTCGACCCTTCCTTCTCCCGTCTACCCCCACCCCAAAAGTTGGGCTTCTAAATACAAGAACATCACCATAGCAACGAAGCCAACTGAAAGCTGTAAGGGCCAGACTCCCCAAGCGTGTGCAAAGGTCAAGAAGGCAGGCACAGATACTTAATGGCATAGTAAGGACCTTATAGAAAGTGCCAATGCCATAGTTGCTAGGCTGGAGAAGAAGATAGTGGCCTCGTTAGTCAGAGCCTCGAAGCCCGAGTGGGTAACGCCCAAATGAAGAAGTATTTATTACAGATCGCAGCTGTGCGCATGTGCACAGTGAAGGGTAGATGCGTGTTCGTATGCATCGTGCTCGCATGCGGGCACAAGAAAGGAGACAAGAGCCATGGACTCAATGCCTGTTTCGACCCGCAAAGATCGTGTACTCAATGTGACTCAGCTAAACATTATGGAGGCTTTAAGAAAGAAAAGGAGATTGCTAACGCCCGACTAGTTTCGTTTTGAGAAACCCCTGATCACCTGTTTTGGCGCATAACATTGCCCTGCCAGAGCAGAGGCTGAACGTCAACGCAAACGCTCGGATTATCGCAGGCACACTGTGATTGGATGGAAAGTCCAGCCCGATCTGATTGGTTGAGAGGGGGGCGTGAGTGTAATTAACGGCGGCAGGAGAAATAATGCATCACAGAGAGAGGGAAAGAGAGAGCAGGCAAGCACGAGACTAATTTTATCAAAATAGACGCTAAAATCTGTGCTAAAATATAGACTCCTGATAATTTCATTCTGTGGCAAAATAGAGGCTGAGACATGCAAAAATTGTAAACAACATGATGACGCAGATTCGTGCGTGTGCATGGTAGATGTTAGGTGAAGTTATGTACAGACGAATCAAAGTTTAAGCATTAGTCGGAGGGTTTGATAGAACTTATTTACGTGGCAAAGAAGCATGCAGCCGCATTGTCACTACTTCTCGCTACTACTAATGCTACCGCGAACTTACCCAGCAGGGAAAGCCCAGGGCATCCTAAAGAACGGTGGCAAGTTAGAGGTCATCGCATTAAACCATTAATAGATGAAGTGTAGTGCTTATTAAGATCCATTAATTAGAGAGTGTAACTCCTGAAAAAAAGCCCAAGTTGAAGCTGTTTTATTTTTCTAGAAGAAATTTGTGCGACGGATCAAAGGTGAGTGCACCGACACGACGTGTGTAAATAAGTTAAACATAAGAGCAGAAATTAGATCTCGGGATTTTGGGGTAAATAAAGGTAGCACCGTACTTTAGTAGGCCAGATTCAAGGCAGCAGATGACGAGAGAATACTAGTGTAAATTGCCATCAACACCTAATAACAAAACTAATTTAAGTAAACTTTGCCTAACCACAAAAAACACATTAAAGGTATTTTCTAAAAGAGTTCCTTCGACATAAGTAGCCATACTTTAATCAAGAGCCAAATGACGATGCTTGAACATAGAACTCACTGCAGCAAATAAGTAGAAAAAGACCAAAAACAGCTTTAAAAAAAAGCCAAAACCACAAATTAATACTTATGGTTAAGAAATATAACTTTAGGAAACGAATGAAAACGTAAGAACCTGGAGAGCAAGTTTAAGAGTATGGTGTAAAATTTCGATGATGTTAAGGGTTAGGCCGAGGTCTGCCAAAGGAATCAAGTCAAAAAATCAACAAAACAAGTAAATGCGCACCGTTAACAACCAAATTAAGTGGTTATCTATTGATCCCGAAGCGTTTTATTGACCTAAATACCTAGACACACTTCCCTTACAAGAGCGAAACTTGGTAACACAAAACAGTATTGACCTAAATTTCTGTTCGAATACGTTTTTTAAGTACAAATGAATGCATTACTTGCAGAATAATTCCCAAATTTAGTTAATAAATAGCCAAAACAGATCCCACCTTCAATAAGAACAAATCCGAAAACTCGCACGACGAAAGTGTGGCCTGTGGTGATGAGTTAAAAGAAACACGTAGGTTGTATGTGACAGAACAGCTATTTTAAAATAAGCGAAGAAAATATCGATAATTCTTAAGTTTTCATGGCAAATTTATTTTTGACTTTATTAATAATAGGATGCGTGTGCAGCAAGGGTTCCAGCTATCACATAAAATAGTACCGAGGCGCATAGTAATAAGCTGGAATCATATGTCCCTTTCAATCGTCGAACACTAGACAATAACTAAGCTTCTTTGTTTTACGTGCTTAGTGTTTTTTTTTGCATCTGATTTAACTTACGAGGAAAAATTTTTGCCGGTCAATCACGTCTGAGAGTTTCACCCTCCGTCCAATCCCACCTTTACGAGTTCTGTGATAGACCGGTTATCTCTTATTGCTAAGTAGATGAGAAAAAAAGATGGATTTCATTGCTAAAATGTGGGGCAAATTCAGAATTTTCTGCTTAATGCATCTATTTTAGCCTCCCCTATCTAGGTACTTTAAGGGCGCACGTGACTCAATTGACCTTAATGTAAGCTATGCATAAATCAAGGAATTTTTTGGTAAATAATCTTGAGGACTGGTTAAGGTTCTGTCTCGGGCTGACTTGATAAGGCAGTTTTATGCGGCAGAAAACCTCAATTTTCTAAATATCCGCATTATCCTTTTTCATTTATTCGTTCTTATTTACTTGGTTATTATTCTAGGGCAACAAACCCTTATAGATTCTTCATTTTGGATGTCACTCCTGCGCAGTCCCCTCATTTTATGTTTTTTTTCAAAAGCTCTTTAACCGAAAGGCATTAAAATGTACCAGCCAGAATCGAAAAATCGAGAAACGTTTGATATATGTAGTACGATAGTGGTTTATCCCTCGGTTTTGGTTAGGCTCCACTTTTGTACTTGGAGTTAGCTCTCTTGTACCTTGCTGGGTTGGCTGGCCTTCGGGCCATGCCAGTAGCCCAGACACACTCTCTGCCCTGAATAGATATTCTGCCCGAGTATTTTGTCTTATTTTGTCTTCAGGGAGTCTGGGGACGCTGCATATAAGCATACAAGCTAAATTTGCTTAATTTTGTCCAAATCAGACCATGCTGTTAGGACAGATGACTTATTAAGGCAGAGCCAAACGCTCTGGAAGTTAATTAGCACGGCCGAAAGGCCGTTCCGCTGGACGGAAGTAAGAGGGACCTCATTCAGTCAATCCCACATTTAAAAAACACAGTTAGCCTGTATGTATTGCATACTATGACTCCATATATCTGTTCTGTTCCGTTGCAAAAAATGAATGGCAGAAGCCGTTCAGTCACTTGCAACCTACACCTGCGTCTTAGTGAGGTGACTTCCCGATTACGCGCATCCTGTACGTCACTGACTAACCCTCCTTTTCGGCATGATTTTTCAGGAGCACGGTTAGTATCTTTAAGAGGTAGCACTCTTTCCAAGTCGAGACTTAATTAATACCGCCCTGAGCCTGTCATACTCATTGCGGCCTTAACTGAGAAGTCGTCTCTAGCAGGATTCGCTGGAGAGCAGTAGGTAGGAAAGAAATATATGAGTGATTAGGCTCTAGCTTATTCGGGTAGGTTTTTCATTCTTTGCATGTTGAACTTCCGTTCTAGTGGCATGCGTATAGCCTCCCAGACCTTCCATGGCATGCCTCATTTTGCCAAACATAGTCTTCCTTCTTCTTCAGAGAAATCTTAGAGTGCAAAATAATAACGCCTTTAGCTTATAAATAAATAAATCAGACATGTACTGTAATTACTCACAATTATCAAGTAGAACATCTCCTTTGCAAATGAAATTTACTTGGTTTCAGCTTATTTGGCCAAGAAAAGAATAATGTATATTATCTACGTGTAGAAGGGCGGAGAGCATTGAGCTACCTTTCTATTTCTAAGGAGTTAAATAGGGTTGCCAGGAGTTTCTCCTTGACCTGTCTGTTGTTGAAACAACCGCCTAGTACATCCAGCAGCAGACAAACCTACTCTGACAACCAGATCCGATGTCTGCAAAAGTCTCAAACTCGCTCAGACGTGTCCATAGTTCTCTTTTAGCTTCCTTAATAAAATGATCCCACAGAAACTTGTTCTCCCACCTTCAGTAGAAAAACTGAAGTAGCCTTGGACTTGGGTAACCTTAAACAAATTCGATTTAGGCGTCAATCGCCATCCATGCACTTTCCCTATTTAATGAGCTTAAATTATTGTTTGGCAAGAAAGTGCGGCCGCATTTATTTTCCACGCGTTTTGTCAGTGGGAAAAATACTTTCCTGTTTCGGTCATTTCCCATTCACAATTGCATCAGCGCCATTTAACGCTAAACAATGTAGGTTCTTCTAGTTACCCCTCTCTTCTCAGTGATTTTGGCTGTTAAAGGACTAGCGAAAGTAATTATTTAAAATAAGAGCTGTTTTTTGTTTTTGCAAATTTCAGCTTATTGAGTAAAAAGATTTATCGTTTAAATTATGCCATATGAATTCTACCAAGCCGTGATTGGCTAAACTCGAGTTTGATATCCGCTCACCCCAGGGACCACATCCCTAGGCAGGCTAGATTTTTGCTCTTTTCTGTAGAACCGTCTTTTGTTAATGTAATATTTGGGTCTAAAGGGAGGTGAAAGAAAGGTCTTAAAAGCCGAGCAGAAGGTGGGACGCTATCGAAAAGGGGGAAGGACTTTGGTTAGAATGATGTCGTTAAGACGGAAATCTTTCGGCGGATCCAAACTAAGGATCGGCTCACCAGCGTCATTCCAAAAAGGCGATTTGACTCGATCACCACGTCGTCGTCGAAATGCCATAACACGAAAAGCATTGTTTAAGTAGTCTCTCAATTTACCCTGAGAGAATTCAATGCCGGGGAGGACGTTATCACCCTTGCTAAACTGCATCATTGCTTGCCTTAGGACCGCTTTCATAACGACTGGGTCGATTGGCCGTTTCTGTCTTGATCCACTGTAGTTGTGGCTCACTAGGTAACGCAGACTGAAGAGAGATTGAAGCAGACAGAGACACAGTCTTGCAGCGGGACGTTTTTGCTCTCGCCCCACCATGTAGACACATTTCTTGTACGCCCACACTGGTAGTCGCACTTTCGCCTCTCCACCAACAAACATCTCCCTCGGTTCGTTGGGATTCAAGATCACCACAGCTCTATCTCTCTCTGTAAGGGTGTTGGTGTGTGTCCAGGAGGGTTTAAAACCACCTGCCGAGGCTGCAACTGCTTCCAACTGCAAAATATCATCAAAAGCCGGATCATGGTTAATTTTTCCATCTGGATGGGGTTTATGAAAGAGGAACAGGGGTGATGAGTCACGTGTAGGCGAGAGATTAAGACTATTTGGTGAGGTGATCAACTCCGAGGTCGTCTCACCGATAGCCGGTTGACTAAAAGTTGGCCGAGGGCTTCCGAGATCACCGATGAGGTCAATTTTTGATGGACGCGAGCGGGAATGAGTGGCAAGATCCAGTGGCTTCTCCTACATGAGAACAAGAAAGTGAGGGCAGGGGGAGTGGGTAGGATTGCCTTAGCTACACCTGCCAAGTGAGGTACGTGGGATGTATCTGGGAATTCGGACATACACAGAGCGTGGCTTCAGATTTCTCCCATTGCAAGTAAGTTCGTGCGTGTGTATTAATATGTGTGTATGTGTGTGTATATGCATAATGAACGATCAGGACGCTGGGCTAATTATTCCCACGACCGACTTTCAAAGAGAGGAAGACCGTAGGCGGAGCGAAGGAAGAGGAAGACCGCGGGGCACGGGAGTGGGACGAGAGGAGGCAAAAGTGATGGTAGAAAACGCCCAATGCATGGCCTTTAGGGGGGCATGGAATCGTGACTTTGTGAGTGTTGCGCGTCTTATTTATTGCTGCCGTGAAGAGAGCTTATTTTCACGTCAATGCCTGTGTGAAAATGCCTACCGAGTAGAAAAGTGCCTTTATCATCTCCTCTCTTCCATTACTGGCACTTATTCGTTCTGACTAAGGTAAATTTCTCTTTTTTTAACCAAAAAATAATGCCTTCTCATTAAATAAATGGCTTTCACTCACCACCTGGAACAAAGAGTTCGCACTTGGTTGACAGACCGCTCCTTAATTTTACGGTATTCTTTGAGAAATGACTATGAAGTTTAAGAAGTTTCGTACCTCAGTCGAGACTTTTTGACATCCTCAAGTAACGATACTATTCTACATTCATTTTCATGATGCATAGGATAGGCAAAAACATCTGTCACACATTCGTGACGCGGAGGCAGATAAAATATTCTAGACTTGACACTTTCCTTAAGTGGATGTATGACATCCAGTTTGAAAAAATAAATTCACCGCATGGATCTTTTTGTTAAAGTAGGAAGAAAACGTTTGATCAATTCCACCCTTTGAATAAGCAGATGATTCGTTTCTTGTAGGGAATATTGTCACCATCTTGGATGTCTTGCCAGTCCATTCATGACATTTCTGCTGACACCTCATTAGTCTGTTTAAACATTCATAACTGGGTGTCACACGGACGCGTCCACATTATAACTTTCGGGAAAGAAACGACCTAAATAAATTTTATTCGTTTTCCTTTTTATCAGGAAAAGTTTGGACCAGATTAGGTTGAAAGCAAATGTTTGTATTTACATGATATTTTGCTCTTGAATTTTAAAGAAATGCAGCTCCAGGGGCCTTTACTTTTATCCTACAAGCATTTCCCATCTGTCTACTGTCTGGTTCACATGTGATCATGTGGCTGTGTTACGCAAATGTCAAGGAAAAGTGATCGTCATCACTCAGAGCCTGAAGACCCATCAGAAGGGGAATAAGAAAGGTGGTAAGAAGGATGAGGCAATATCTTCTTCCATCTCATGCCCGTCTATCTCATCCTGAAGCTGGGTAATCCTTCTGGTTGTAATGAGTAGTGAGGCCTTGCAATGTCTTTTAAAATAAGTAGAGGACTTCCTCCTGAATGCCTGACTGACTGACTGAAGGAACTCAAAACCTTAAGCCACACTAAGCTCTCCTGAAGAAAAAGTTTTCTTGCTAGTCATTAGGTATGTCCTGGCCTATCACAATGAGCACACGTGCACACAACTTGCAAATTGGTATGGGTTAGGCGGTCCATAAAAGAGTGGACCAGTTGGCCATTTCATCTTGTTAACGACATAAGATACTTCCTAAATGTAATGGACTTGTGAGTGAAGCGGTAGTAGAACTACGGATGGGTGCATTTAACCCTCGGACCTCCTTCTATTCAACGTGAAGGCTTCAAAACTTTGTGACCGCGATAAACTAGGGGACGTAAATGAGGCAAGCTCGAGTCACCTCCTTCAGGTTTGACCGACATTCCAGATGGGTTGAAAAGAAGAGAAGAGTAGGAGGGGGATCAAAAGAAAATGCCTAACCGATAGATTAGCAACACATCCACCTAAATTCTTATGATGAGCGCCTCCATACAAAGCGTCAGAATTCTCATCAAGTACCAAGAACTGTCAGTCATTTCTTTTGGTGGAAACTAAAGCATATTTTTGCCATCCGTATGTATCATCTGGTTTTTTATAAAGAAACAAGTGGTTTCTATTTATTCTGCCTTTATTCGAGAATATGACTAAAAAACATATATGTCACGATACGTACGGCAAAATGAGCCTTTAAAAATATATTTTGACATCTTTGTGGAAATTTCTCCCATTTTCGTAAACCAGGAAAAATCGTCTTATATGTACCTTTTTCTCGAATCACTTACGTCCCCGTTGCCATACCAACCAAGTGGACCGACTTTAACTCGCAAATTTCTATTTTTTCCATATTTAATTATAAACTGTAAATCTCATTACTAACTAATGTGAGTACTGGCAAAAGTAGTTCGTTCAAGGTGGTATTTTGACATTGTGGTGATTAATTACTTGGAAACATTTCTTCCAACTGCAGTCGACTTCAACTCTGCAGCAATTACTTATGGCACAATCCTTCATTACTCGAGCAAAAAGTTCAAATCCGTCAAAAGTACCCACAAACTTCTAATTCTAGGGCTCACCTGTTGTTGAATGGTGGTCCGCCCAATCACCTGTTGCAGTGGAGCCAAATTCGGTGGCAGTGGAAGTTGCCTGTTCTCCAGACTGTTTAGGAAGTAGGAGACGTACAAGTCGAGTGGACTCTGATTGCTTGGATCTGAATGCTTCGACAACACTGGTCCGGCCTCCTTCTTCTGACAGACATCGCATTGACAAGGAACAACGACCCATGATGCTTTAGACTTTGTTTGATTTGTTGACATCATGGCATATTTCAACGAACTGCTCGAACCCCTCTCCTTCGAGCTCCACCTGCGTTTCCAAGGAGTTTTACTGTCTGAAAGACCCAGAGGTAAGGGCTGTTGTGGTTGGTGGAGGGGTGGGTTGAGGTGAGGCGACGAGTTAACTAGCATCATGCTACTCAACTGGAGGATCGCACTAGCAAGTTCTTGTTGACTCTTTTGCACACAGAAGAGTTGCCATTTCAGCTGTAATAGTTGAGAAGGAAATTGTGGGGCCAAATCATTTGGAATCCCGAGTAATTCTGCCGTTGGTATTGGAGGAGCAGGTGGAGGAGGACGAAGAAGGACTGATGGTAGTGGTGGTGGTGGGGGCGGCGGGGGTAGAGGAAGGTCTTTGATAATATTCTCGATTTGCATGGCAAAAAATGTGTGCTATTATGTGCCAGTTGGCTTTTATACTAGCACACACATGCATACGCACTGTCGCACCAACACGCACACAGAAAGTGGGCAACCAATAAGAAATCGCTGCCCCTCTTCCCTAACTCTCTCTACCCTTTATTTTTACCACCCCACACTCCCCTTCTATTAATCTGTAATTAACACGTTACATGCATGCGACGTCACGCTTTTCTCATCTAAGCCCACGTCACATATACGTGACGGGTGAGTTGTCTCAACGTATTCTCCTCCGACGCCATAGTATGAGAAGTGGCAAGGTAAGACTTTTGACTCGACCGTTGATAGCACCTCTCAATCTTTGTCTGAATGTGTGAGTTAGTATTGTGTGGGCACGCTTAAAGCGGACACATGGGAAATTGGACCACATCCCTATTATTTTGCTAACACCGTCTCGACATTTGTGGCAGATGCATTGACTTAAAACGTCTGTCGTCAGCATTCAGTCGGCACAGTTTCAACGGTCCGCATTTAACCCCATCCTTGGCGGAGTCTAGAGAACAATTTAAACAGTGGGACTCAAAAATTTAGAAATATGAGAGTATATTTGAGTTTTTAACATTATTTTAACCTTAATTAATTTATTTATGGTAGGATTAGTTGTTAGCAGATAGCACAAACTTATAAGAACTTGTGTCACGTATATGTGACACTATGGGTACACTAGTGAACTATCAAAGTAATCATGATATCCTCCAATTTTTGGCAAATTTATACCTTTTTGTCCATTTCTGAGCAAAAAATTAACCTTACTCCTTTAAGCAACCAATTGAAAAGACATATTTTGCATGTGTAGAAATGACCGTTTGTCAAACAATCGGTCAGTAAATGGAAACACCACTTTAGGTGAGAAAAAAGGAAAGATGTTGGTGCCGATTTTAAGCAAACTTGGGCTAATTATCCATATCAATAATTAGTATACTTTACGTTTTATAATTGTTTCAAGCGGGCGCATTCGTGTCACACCTATTTCCCCCCCGCTTCCCCCTCCTTCCACACACACTGCCTTTCAGGTCTGTCTTTTGTGGCAGAGCGACTAATTATGCAATTTACCTTCTGCCACTTTTGCCGACAAACGCGCTCATCATCTCTGGGGCCTCATTAGACAATGTCCACACTTATTTCGGTATGCACCATGTTAATTGCTCTGGTAAATCGCGCCCACTGATCCGCGCCTTTGATCTCCTGTCATCTGTTGCCTTGTCTTGGGGTTTTGTTTGATTTAAATGGAATGTCTGCTGTCTAAACCTTTAACAAATCGCTTGCATGGGGGATAGGTTTTACCTTTTTGCGATATCCCTCTCAATTTTATCCTGTTTCGGGGCGGAGGGGGTTATTTGACAGTGTGGCATACACTGACAATTTATCCAGGTTGGGAAGGGTTTAAGGAGGTCTTAAGGCTGTGAAGATGGCTAGAGATCACTCTTTCACATCTAAAAATCTTATTTCTAAGTAGTATATTTGTAAATGGTCATGGGATGCGAATCCGGTGGAACTGTGCGCTACTAGCTATCACGTCTGGACGTCGCCGAAGGATGACGAGAGAGGAAGAGGCACAAAAGCCTTCAACTTTGGTGAACAGCCCATCCTCATGTTTCTCTTTTTGACTTACAAGTGGTCTTAATTGCTAGGGGATATGCTCCTTCCTCTCGTCCCCATATGTCCCAAATGATGGACCGAAAGGTCAACAGTGAGAGGAGGAGGAATGATCACTGAATGTAGTATCTTGTCATAAGAATTAGGTGCTGGCGTATGGAAAGCACTCGAAGAAGAGCATCTAGCCGCCCTGACGAGTTTTGAATCGGTGTCTCCGAGTTAGCAAGATGCAGGGATTAGATCTGGATCAACTGCCTCCTCACCTCGACGGAATATCCGTGCACGACCTACGTTTCTGACTCGTAGGTAATTTCACAGCTAGCTTCAAAAGTTTGCTTACAAGATTGATCACGAAGATTACCTTGAAAGACATTAAAAATTGCGTAGACCTCTAAAAAGAAGAACGAGTAAGTGCAAAATCAAGGCGAATGGATGCCGTCAAACCACATGTCAGGCATTCTTCTCACCAGGTTTCATTTACTATGGGAGTGTCAAATTTTGGTGCCACCGGGAGGTGCGCAAAGGAGTGAGCCTCACTCGATCCTCCTCTCGATCTTCCTTGCCGTCAATTGAGATCAAAAGGAACGTCGGTTTTCGTGGGTAATAGAAACCCTGACGGTACCCAAGCACCTGCCCATCTATCTGTCTCTCTACCCATCCAGCCTGTCCATTCATTGAATTTTTAAGAAATCATCAGTTTGTTGGCTCTCCCTTTTTTGAGCATCCTCAAGTTAGTCTCTTAATATGAGCTAGTCATTTGAACATATTAATTACTGTCTAAAATAAGGCAAATTGACTTACTGATATCAGTGCAGTGATGGTAATGGTCGTGGCAGTGGCGGTGGCGGTGACGGTGCGAGTATGGATGCAGAAGCGCATTTTCAAGTAATGCGTGTGTCTTTGAAGTGTGTGGAAATGCCGACGTGATTAGGCGCCTTCACGTCTTGATTCCTCACCCCAACCCGCACCTCACTTCTGCCTTCCCTTTAAACGCCACACTCATATCCTCCCACAAACCAACACATGTATGGTAACACAGACAGCTAATGGCCGGCCATGGCAACTAATCAGGAATGGTAAATGCTGGAAGCCATTTTTTGACTCCTTTGTTTAAAAACGTGATAAGAAGATGATTAAACTGGGGGGAAGTGGGGTAAAGAATCCTTTTTCAAGGCTCACCTTCAGTTCTCTTTTAGCCTGGCATGAGGTCCTCTATGTGTTTAAATAGGAAAGAATACGACAAGCTGCTGAATTGGCTACATTCTTCAGGATTGGATGGCGCATTGAAATATTTTATCGAGGAGGATATCCCTTGAGGACGAATTTGAGTTAATGAAGCTGTGCCTTGACCCATAATTTGTTGCAATGGCAAGCAAAATATTTGATGTAGCTTTGTGACTCCTTCCATAGTCGGCTCCGTCGACTCGACTAGAATGCTGACCGCCCTTCAAGGCGGGAGATAGATGGAAAACTAGGGTAGTGAAGATGGAAAAACCTTGCATGGATAGTTCTTTGTCAAACGCCATTAGTAGGGCAGTCAGTATGTTGCAGGAACACGAAAAATGGTGGTTCTGAAAAAGGCAATTATTCGAAGAGGTCGTTTTTTTCTTGTTTATGTGATTTTGTGTTTGCTAAGCTCGTCTTCAAGGCTAGGATGGAGGAGCGGGGGAATACCGCCTCAAAGGCTGCTAAACTAGCTGTCCCTTTAATCGCATCCCGTCCCGACGATAATTACTTACTCCTTTCAGACGGTGAATCATCGTCACGAGGCAAGAATGACTGGTAGCTGTCACAAATGAACTGACATTTGTGATAGGGCTTAAAGCGTGAGGTTACATTTTAATAGGGTTCTGCGACTTAATAGGAAATAAGTAGCATTTTCCGGGGGATAGAGAAAGACGTCTATAGGGGAGATTTACACCAAATTTACCACTTTTAAACGATAAGACTTGACTTCTGACTAGTTTGACAACATTTAAAACGGTAATAGTAAGATACCTCTTTGACCGTTTACTGGTTTGGGAACTTACTCTCAGCCTCGCGTAACCTATCGGAAACGTCGGCTCCGATTGGTTAAATTTTGAAGGTTATTTAGAGGTCAGGTCAGATTTTCATATCATAAAATACCCCCCACTTTACAGAGCTTCTAGAAGCATCTGTCTCCTTTCTAGAATAAGCGTAACAAGAAGACCATGCAGATCCTTCACTGTTTACATAAGGTTTTTTCTTTAGAGGTGAAGACAACATCCATTTCTCTGTCATACCTTCCTCTTTCTCCCTTTGGTTTCTCACCTGTCTCTTGTCTATGGTTTATGGTCGACGGTTTGTTCCACCTCTGACCATGAATCTCGTGATTGGACAACGTAGAGGTCATTCAGCGCCTCCTGAAGACTATTTGTTAGCAGGATACGGAAGAGGGGTAGGTGGGATATGATGAGGGCACACACCTTCCCATCTCATCGTCAAGTGCTTTGCGGTGTGAGTTTTGAAGTAGTGTATGTTACCATGCCTGAAGGAGATGGGGGCTTTCTTCCCTTGATTAATTCATTTTGCCATCCCAGTTGCTTCTGATCACGAGGATGGAAATAATGGTGTTTCACTTGAGTCCCCTGATTCACCTCTAGTCCACCAATCGCTTTGAAATACACCTGTGAACTTGTGAGGGTCTGAAGTATGCCAGGTGATAACCAACGATCTACTTGTCATCCACTTATCTCGAGAGTTCGATAGGCACTCCTTGGCACAAGGTATCAAATAACCCAAAGCTTTGCATTTTTACAAGGTACTTGAAAGTCCTCGAAGTTTATTTTCCCCTTAAATGCGTCGTACCGTGTGACGACCAAGTACTTGACTTCCATTATCACTTCTCATAACCTTCATTTGATATTACTTTCCTGTGGATAGAGAGGGGCTCTTCCCTACAAGTGATGCACAAATCTTTAAGTGATTCACCAATAGAATCCACTTGTTTAAAAGAAGTGCAGACGGTGCTTTCCACCCCCCAGCCTTTTGGGTCCACGCTGCAAATGCGTTTGGAAGCCTCCGTGTCTCTGCATCTGTGGAAGTAGACAAGGCGGAGTGAACTTTCTCGAGGTTATGGAGACCACCACAAGATGTGTCGACAGGTTACAACCAGTCTGGGGGGGAGAAGGGGGGGGAGGTCTACTGTAAACCGCCTCAACTCCTGGTCATTTGACAGCCGTCTTCATTCCTGCTAAAATCTTTTGCTCTCCCAAATTCTACGTGTTACCTACACTTTACAAAATCACAAAGGCGAACTCATTCACCAACAGACGAGGAGAAAAAAGTCACAAACCCTGCAGCGAGCCCCATTTCCCCGTGTGTGTTAAGAAATACATGTATGATGGCTATAAAACCGACAACACGTCTATCTCTCCCTATCTAATCCTCTCATTTTCTCACTCAACCGCAAACATTAAACCAAAGGGGAATTCAAATGCCTCGGTGACGTAGCTCTGGCTATTTTGACACAAAAGACTTGTTATCTTTAAGTGAATTATAAACCACTAGCCTCCCTCCACTCACGCGACTTCCCCCTTCCGTTCCTTCCCTTTATATCACCGTGTTGTTGGCAGGTTAGCTCTGGAAAAGGCCTGAAGAGCTTGGAAGCCTTTAAACAACCAAACGTGGCGTTTTCCTTACCTGCCCGTCACTCGTGTCAACGGCGCCATGTGATGGGGCCAGTTAGTAGCGATCCATTCCCCTGGTTGTCACATCCAATAGATGTAGAAGTAGATGTCTTGTCGCGTATGCGCATCCAAGTCGCCATACACATAAATTCTGTCAGTTTTAAAAATAACTACCAAGAGATTATACTACTGAATTACCAATGTCCCTTCAAAATTAATGTGTTTATGTCTGGGAGAGACGTGATCAAACACGAAACGTTGCCTTATTTCGGAATGTTCACCACTAACCACTTTTGCATTTCCTCTTCCCTTCTTCAAAAAAAAGAAATACCCAAAAACGAACTTGTGTGGTCGTAATAAAGCGGTCGTGTGGGTGTGTTTGTGTCACCTACTGTAACTACCGTCAGTTACGGTGGTTTGGCCATTTCAAAACAGTAAAATCACTACTGCCTCGACAGTAACAAGTTTCTCAAATTGCTTTCTTAAGAAAAGAAAAATAAGGGAGAATTTTTCCCCAATTCAAACGGAATGCATGATTACGCGCCCTGGTTTAGAGAATGGAAAAACAAGGCAAGCAACACACCTTGTACAAACAAACTGTTTGGGTACAGTAAAACAAAAACAGGGGACTGCAATCCCACCTTTAACGAACCATCACCTCACCCCTGGCCTCCCACTTACATTTCAAAATCAGCCTGAGGAGCGTCAAACCCTTCACCCCCCCCCTTCCCCCCCCAACCCCTCCGGATGTCCGTTTTGGCATCCCTTCTGGATGGAATTCAGTCGTGTTTTATCTTTGGTGTTTTTTTTTGTTACTTGGGTGACAAAGGCGGAAGGAATGAGTACTGGTGCCACCGAATGGGGTAGATCCTACCTCTACTGGATGTTGAAGCTGATGCTACTGACAATGATGGCCAGCAACAGTTGTTTAAGTAATTCATGGTTTAAACCATTTTACGAGCGGCGTTACGACTTTTAAATGTAAAAGCACGGAGAGGCGTGAATGCTTCAATATTCCTACATCTCGTCAATTCTAAAATTACTCGACCCGAACAAAATAGCCAACAACTGACGATGATGAATCCACCCGACCGCGAACTCCCAGGCCTCCTCCCTCATCCTCCCCCCCAAACTCCGCTATTTTACTGTCAGTGCAGTTGTAACCGAGGCTGAACCATAACTTGTATGACTCAGAAAAGCGGGGAAAACCAAAAGTTGAGCTGAGCGGTGGTAGTTCAGGCAGTCGGTCTCGGTACCGACGCCACGGCAACTATCGCGAGGTCACCACGTCAAAGAGCTGGTTTTGTAGTCATGTCATTTGTGGAGGAAATGTCCTCAAATCTTAAAGCTATTTCCGTTTCTGGTACACCC
>NW_020170435.1:290139-301286 GCF_000524195.1 Echinococcus granulosus
ACTGGGTTCAGATAGATACATCGAGATCTCTTGAGTGTGTGTGATTGGGGGAGTTGTTACCGATTTCGCGGCGTTCCTTAATGTAACGTCCTTGTGTGGAAACCGCCTAGATATCATGCCAGCAGAGGGGAAGAGAAATTGTATATTTTTTTCACCTTTTGGATAGTAGAACGAATCAATCTATAGAGGAATTAACTTTGTGATTGGGTTGTTGTTTGGCTGGTGGTAAAATGGAGGGGAGATTGGAATGACAGGTACCTCGTTTGATGGGTGGCTTCAAAACTCCTCTATTTATTTCCTGCACCTTTCAAGGGTAGAAGACTGACTTGTGTGAATAAAAAGTGACTTGTAGATTCCAACACCACCCACGCACTCTTAAAGTGCCAATCAAGTCATCCCCCTCCCTTTCCAGAGGGCTTCGGTTCCCTAGCGTGGGTGAGGGGACGGAAGTGCTTGGTGGAGCTCGGACACAGTTTATCACCGCGACACAACTCAAACATGGCCAAGAGCAACGTCATCATTGTCGGTGTCACTGCAGGCCACTTTCTCGTGATTGGAAGCAACTGAGATTCAGGTTGAGTAAATCCCATATGACACCACACACCACCACACAAATGGCGAGTAAGATGACTCTGCATCACACTTGACGATGAGATGGGAAGACGCGTGCCCTCATTGTCACCATCCCACTCCTCTTCCGTATCCTGTTGATGATCAGCTTCCTGGATTATCCATGATCACGTGTGGAATAGACCGTCCACAGTAGACCATAGACAGTAGACAGGCAAGAAACAGGAGGAAGGAAGAAGTGGGTGGGACTAGGAAACGGGTGTCAGACCCTTACGTAAACTGGAAAGCATCTGTGCAACTTTGAAATGGTGACTGTACAGAGGCGGCAGTCCAAAATGTCTCCCCTAGGCGGAAAAGGGGAGGAAGTCGTGGTGCATTATTCTAGTTGCCACATGTCACTGAGCGTCTAAACTCACACCACAAAGATGGTAGCCGGCAAATTTACCTCCTGGCATCCGTGTTTTTATGCTGCACTACATGAATCATCGTGGTGGCCCTTTCCATTGGGTTCTCAATTTTCCCACCTCAGAAGATGGCTTAACGATGTCGAATGAAGGTGTTCTTGCCCAACTACAAACGAAACCCCCTCATGCACACATGCACGAGACTGGTCGACGGGAAAATGAGGTGCCTAAGGTGGAAGTCGTCATAAACGCCACTGGAGAGAGGGAATTATCACCTTAGATGGATGAAAAACGCTCCTTCGTTATGAGAATTTAAGTGTGCGGAAGCCATTTCCCACCTCTCCTCCCCTTGCCCCGCCTCGCCTCGCCTTACCGATGCCCGCAGCCCTAATCAGGTAGAAGGATTCCATTCGACATGCGGCGTTTTTGATTGCGTGCCATGGCTAGCATTTCTTATTCCCCTCCAACATGATGGATTGCGTGGTAGTGTGTGAATTCCGGTGTGTGTGGGTGTGCGTGTGGGTATTTGCGTCTGTATGCCCCGAAGTGGTCGCCTGAAGTGGCCTTGGCAGTTCAGGTGGTTAAGTAATTCCCTTACCGAGTAATACTTACCTCCACCCTATTATAATCCACTTTCGCATTTTTTATTAAACAAAGAAGTACAACGAAAACGCATTTTAAGCCAGACTTGAAAATAACATGGAAAATGTGTATTTGACAACCGCTTTAGGAACAGCCCTTCCTAAATAAAATTACCTCATGAAACAAATATATCCTCTAATGGGTCGGAGAATTAGATGTCCCTTTTAGTCGAGTGACATTTTGTAATTTCACACTAGCACATGTCAACGCAGAGACTCCGATTACAAAGGAATTTGGCGTAATTAGTGCCTGGGTGAAGATAGCGAGGAACAGGGGAGTGGGCAGGGTAAAGGGAGGCGAGGAGAGGCAAGGGGAGGTAAGGTGGACACGGAGTCGGGTTAATTGTTTTTCCAGACCTCCTACAATTGACCACCTCTCAGCTGCTCCTCTCCCTCCCCCATTGTTGTCAAGGCAACATTTCTCTGCAAGTTGTGCCACGAGCATACCACCATGAATGCGTGTGGAAAAGTGGGTGCCACCCCTTTCGGTTGGGTGATTGGTTGATCAGACCGGTGTTGGTTGATGCACTTTACTATCATTAGCCTAATCTGTTTTAAAAGACGGATGTCATCATGCATACCCTAAAATTGTCATATTAGTGTCTCCGCCCAGTACACAATTATTTGACATTTGGATTAATGGATAGTCTCTACCAGAAGCTACATCCCATTGACTTCTATTAAGAAATGCGGGTCATTGTGCCGAACAAAGATATTTGTTGAGAAAGTCAATCCCTTTTGATATTTTACATGACCTTGAAAGTCACCAATCAGCCACCAGATGGTGAAGATATAATTTATCAGTACAGATTAACAGCATTTTGTCAGCTTACAAAAAATTTCATTTTAAAATCATTAGAACTAGTTTTTGAGGAAAAAAGTCCATCGTTTTAAGCTCTTTGAGTCAAATAAAGGTAATGCTCCCCACTGACCAATCAAAATCGCACATTTATGGGGTCTTCTTCTCAGGGAAATTAAATAAATTTCTTCCTTAAAAAAAAGTGCAGATAAGAAAAAAAAACAGAACCAAAAACGAGGCTGGATATTTTTCCTTAATTGTGAATTTCTGTGTTTAATGGGAAAATGTGCAATGTTTTTGAGAGATTTTTATTGTAGAACTCACTAAGTGAATTTTGTTTGAAAAAATGAAAACGACGCCTTTTGAAGATGGCGCACATCTGCCGCACCTAACGCGCTTTTCGGTATTGTGGTGGGCTTTATGACCTCGACGTTGTAATAACTTTTATGCTATAACAAAACTATCAAGTCTGACAAGAATGTAAAAGGGAGGGAGTGGGTTTTGCTTTCTCCCCTTTGGGGATTTGTGATGTAGCGTTTTTTTCCCGGTTTGTTTATTTATGCAAAGAAGACAATAAAACAAAGAACAGAAAAGTAGAGGGACTGATTAATTTGTTGCAATTAAAAAGGAAGTTGTTGCCTTAAAAATCATGGAATAGGTTGTGCTATTTCCCAAGCAGTGTTTAAAAAGTATCAGGAGTGGTTGGCGCTGGAGGCAAAATAAATGTAAAAATTGCTTAAAAAATGTGGTATTTTACAAGAACTTTAGGTAGAGGGGGTCGTGAGACGGACTGAGCGACCTATTGGACTGGTGGCTTTGGTAGCAGGAACTCTGAGTGTGTAGGTTGAGTTGATGGAATGGCAGGAAGGACTGTGGCCTACTTGGAAATGCAGTTAAAACAGATGTCATCGTCTAACTGACCCACTTCTTTTACACTCCACTCACCTCTCCTCCCCTGCCGTCTTCCGAAGTGGCATCGCCGACGTTCTGCGTAGTCATTCTTCTTTGTTGGGACTGCTGAATAGCGCCTCCTCGTGCTCTACTACGCCACACGTGTGGGAGTGGGATTTTTATTGGCAAGAGGAGGTCATGTGAGTATCTGGAGAGGGTTTTTCGCTCAGGATATGCCCAACATCTGACACTTGGTGGGAACTTGTTCCCAAAGGCGGAGAGGGCAGGTCAAGGCGGGTTTCATGCTATCCATATGGGATGTGCTACCATGGAGCTAATCGCTGTACTCATGGCGATTTCACAGGCAGAGGGTCTTCTGGCGTAAGATCGGTGATCACCGGCCTTGCATTGAAATGGGAAGGAAAGACGTGATCACCTGAAGTGTCCGTCCACTGTTGTGAATCTCTCACCACGGCTTAACTCAGTCGTCTGCACCCACAGTCAATGTCGCGACATTTTGATATTTGAGCTTAGCGTCGAACCGAGTAAATGGAGGACGTTCTTCGCTTGGATTGGCTTTGCCCACCAATGCCACCAGGTGCCACCAGGTGCCACCATCAAGATGTCTGTTGTTCCCGGGTGCTAGTCAAGTGAGCCGAGGGACTGGATGCTGGGATGACATGGATTCTACGCGTAGAACGGTGGAAACCATAGTCTCCATGGTTTAACGAGACGCCAGGTTGGAGGGCTTTTCTGTGATTACTGCAGTTGCAAAGTTGCCATTTCTTTTCCTCTTTTTCTCCTCCTTTTCTCCTTTTTAATTTACTTGTTGTGTGCTTTTAGAATAAAGACGGAATTTGGGTGCAAAATCGAATGAAATCAAGGTTACTGCAGCAGCGATCGCCTATGCTGCAGGTGCTACAGGTTTGGATCTTTAATATTTCCATTCAACGGACTCGAAAGTAAGGCTAAGGTTGTGGTGGAGGCGAAATTTGAAGTGGAGGTTGAAGATGAGGTCGAATTTAAAGTTAATTTCGTTATCCTTGTAGAGGGTGGTAAGTATTCATGACAGATGGCCACTGTCTAGTCGGAGAAGCTAGGATGATCGTATTACCTCACCCCCACTACGAATGCAGCAGTGCCAAAGCTGTCAACAAGGCATAATGATGTGAAAATTGGCGTTTTGTTGAAGGCTCTACTATATTCCACCTGTAGAACATTTTGTGTGCTGATTATGAAGAGAGCTGTCGGTGGTGGCTCGTCTTTACGCCGCTGTACACCAAGCAAAACTAAAAGCCTTTTTAGAGGAATTGAAATTTAAATCGACAACGTTTGACTTTACTGCATTATAGGGAGCTAAGGGGAGAGAGTAAGTGAAAAGAAGAAGGGAGGGAGAGAGTAGTAAGCAAACTGATAGAAACATAGAAGAGAGGAA
The DNA here is from genome assembly GCF_000524195.1 of Echinococcus granulosus. Taxonomy (NCBI): domain Eukaryota; kingdom Metazoa; phylum Platyhelminthes; class Cestoda; order Cyclophyllidea; family Taeniidae; genus Echinococcus; species Echinococcus granulosus. The sequence goes on from NW_020170435.1 coordinate 294,880, forward strand.
GGAAAAAAATATCGAAATGTGTATTGGTTTGAGAAATAAGTGGTTTTGAGGACTTTAAAATTACTCTGCAAAGCAAAAAATGGCACCTACAAATCGCATCATTCGCAGGTAGAAATGCTAGAAGGCGAAGCCACTTAATAAGAAGCATTGGTTCCTCCTTTCCACCTCCTTCGCATCTCAACGGGCGATTGGCTGAATTTAACGAGTGAATGTGCATGAGAAAGAAAAACAAAATATAAAGAACACGTGGAATACAAATGGAACACTGTGTGAATGAATGACGTAGGGGAAAAGGGAAGGACAGGACAAAAGATTATTTCGACTGAATAAGGCGGATGAGTAGGTTGGGCAGGATCTGTTTAACATAAAACTTGGAAGGATTTGCGGATCTTTGTCACGTTCTCGTTACTGAAATTTGTTTGGAAGCGTGCGTGGGTCTACTCATATGAAATAAGTAGGGAGCTCTGTGATCTAGTCAAATGGGGAGATAAGGTAATAAATCAACTGTAGTCTGAGTTGTTAATAATTTGGTAGTTTGTTTAGCTACATAGTTGTCCCTCTCATGGGTGTAACTGCCATCTTGGTTGGGGTGTCGTCCCATTGGTCTTACTTCTGTCGGCGGTTTAACAACTCAGCCTTTCCATATATTTTTAGTGGAGCTGAATCTAATTAAATTTAGACACCCTTCAACTCGTTATGGAAGGATTCCGTGTTTGCATTTGTGATAGATAGAATTTGTTCCCTGGATACTTTTGCTTACTACTACAGCATTCAAAACAACGACACGATGACCTCTGACTGGGTGGATGGATGATTTAGCGAAAGTGCAAAAGATGAGGGCCATGCAAACCACGTCTACAAATACAGATTAGTTCAATCGTCAGCTTAAAAAAATCTCATCAATAAGCGGTTTAAGTACATCTGTGGGGTAAACCCCTCCCCGGTGCCTTCACTTAAGACTTTCAGAGTGGTCCCGCACACTACTCAACTACTGATTTCACGTCTGCTTGTGGTATTTTGGCGTATTTTTTCGATTCTAAGCATGAGCATGCAGCTTAGGGAAAGAAAATACACAGTTTTATATGTGAATTTTGTTGAAAGTAAAGCATGCAAACAATCTGTTTTGGTGAGAGTGTGCTACTGAATTACCCAAAGTAGCGTGATCGCACTATAAAAAATTTCACAATGCATTGTACTGCGGAGATGAAGTACCATTCCTGAATACAATGAATTTAAGATGTCTGATTGGAGTCGGAGGTTGCGTGCTCCTCCCTCACCCAGTCTCCTGTCTGCAGAAAGAAAGTATTTAGACCTGACCAGCCCAACTTCGAGCTATTCGTCTTCGTTCACTTCTCTATGGAACACGAAATACATTGCTTTTCACAATCCTGTAAATATATTGAAGTTAAGTGGAAAAAGTGAAAAACAAGTTGACTGTCCTCCAGACATGTTGGCTTTTATAAAATACGTCGTACCGTGTGGCTCCCAATTTCCTCACTTTCTTTGGCTACTCCTCTTGCCATTTCCACTTAAAAGCCCCCTTGACAATATCATCTGTCAACCTTTTCTTTACTAGTTACAAGTGGATAAAGGGACTCTTCTCACGAGTGATGCATTCATCTTCAAGTGTAACAGTGACAGAAACAGTTTGTTTATAAGATGTGTATTGCACTTTCCTTCCAAGGCCACGCGGCAACGCTTAACCCTCTTCCATCTGTGTCCATGTGATTGTGTATTACGAATACCAAGAAAAGGTAATTGGCACCACTTGGAGCTTAGAAGAACAGCGCCAGAAGCACTGGGGTAGAAAAGGTAAGAAAAATGCTGCATCTCCTTGACACCCTATACCGTGCCAAGTCGTATTCCGGGTAGTGGCGTGTTGGAATGCCTCAAGATGTCCTCTAATTCAAGTATTCCCTCTTCACAGGCTTGGTTGGACCTGACCCTTTACGTGGACAAACTTCCTCTTCAATATTGAAAAGAACCGTCTAACCTGTAGGAAGTTCACCTTCATTAGCGAACTTTACTGGAAAATTGTAGGCTCTACATACAACAATTACCCTTAATGTCGTTGTTCTGTGAGAGAGTACTTTCTACATAATTAATAAATAAATCCTGCAGAGTACTTTGTTTCACAAATCAATCCAAAGGGCTACCACTTCTGGTTAAAAATTGGTATCACATCTGAAGCGATAGGCCAAATGAATGGCATACCTGGCAAGTACTGGCTTGCCACGAAGTAGTCTTTAATGAGAAAGATTAAGCTAATTGACAAAAGCGACATTGTGACAAGAAAACTTTCCTTGAATTTTGGTAGATCTTCATCGATTAGTTGTAACTTGCAGGAAGACATCGGGTGTGTACGTTATAAACCAGGAAGACGGCACACCTCATACCAGTTTTTACATCCTCAGTGAGGTTTTGACACTTCTCCTGCCTCCACAGATGTAGAGACACCAAAATCTGTCGACATAATTGTCACGTGGCCTTGGAAGTCATTGTCGGAGAAAGCACCACCCACACATAAAGAAGTTGATTCCATCGAGAAATTACTCAGTGGTGAACGAATCGCTTGTGGAGAAAAGTCTCTCTTTATTCACTTGATGAGAGTAGTGGAAAATGATTTGTCACTGGTGATCAAAAAGGGCGTGTTAGGTAGACCTTTCACTGGGAAGGGAGGGCGAAGTGGTAATGTAGGCCAAACTATCGGGCACCGCACAGTAAGACGCATGCAAAAAAGAGGGAAAATTCGGAGGATTCTTGACTTGGCTTTTGCCTCTTCTACTTGTTTTTAAAGTATTTGACAAATTTTGAAAAGCAACTTCTTTTAAATTCCACAGATAAGCAAACGGTGACGAAGACATCAAAGTATAGTTGGTCTGATCTGATCGCTTTCCGACTTCATAAAGGAGCTTGGATAGGAGTGGTACTCGTAAATTCCTCCCTCACTTGGTGACCCGCAACCTATTCTCTTCAGCAAAATCAATGAATCTTTGAGGTACAACGCATTGTAAAATGACACCTATTAGTTTGACTGTTCTACTTTGGAAAATTCAGTAGTATGCCTGGCCTAAATAAAACAATCACAGGTATCAATTTCCCGAGTTTCACATCCAAAAAACTAATATTTTTTTTTCATCCAGAAATGCCACGTCACACTTTGGAGTGAAAAAGTACTCCGAAACTATAAAAACGGTTGTAGAACAGGTGATTGCATATCGTGGAGGCCCTCTCCGAATTCCATGTGGGTGGACACCGTGAAAGGATCTGCGACACGAATGTACTTAGGTCGCTCGAACGCGGCATTACTTCAATCGATGATAGCCATCTTGTGAAAGTGTCGATCGGGATGACTGCTAGGTGGTGTTATTTAGGCACCGCCCGCCCCTTCCTTGAACCTCCAATGAAACACCCACCTCCCATGTACCGCTAAAGCAGGCATGGAATCTTTTTTCATCGAGATTTAGATTGCCTCAGTTTGAAGAGTCAGCTTTGCTAGGAAGGTGCAGGCGAGTTTAGATGACTCCCATATGACAGCAGTGCAACCAACGCAGCAGCACTTTTGAAACAGCAACTAGAGCTGTGGTAGCCAAGACATCCATGCAGTTAAACAAACCACTCAACTGGATAACATTTCTGCTTCAACACAGACAATCTCAGATTGGACACCTCACAAGGGACAACATCTGAGGCTAGATGGTAGAACGCTTCATATTTTGCTAGCATCGAGATGGCAGCACACGCCGACCCTTCGGGTACAAAAAGCACTCAGTGTTTCAATTTTTGCCCTGTGAAACAACTTCCACCAACTCTTGTCAATCTACTTCAGTACTCCATCGTGTAGTCAGTCAAAAAGTGTTTCATTATGAAGGGTAAGAAACAAGGAAGGTGCAACACATCACACGATAATATGATTTACTTGCGTTGAAGAAGTGAAACACTCGCATAAATGAAGAGGGGAGAAGAGAACGTGTGTGTGTATGTGTATGGGAGAGTGGGAGAGAGAGAGAGAGACTGAAATTGATGAAGTAAAACAGGGCAGTGATAGGTATGTGTGTGTGTGGGAAGTGGAAGAGGAGCAGAGGAAGGGAGGAAGGGTGAGAGAACGTAGACTTAAAGGGGCGAAAGTAGTGGAAGGCAGGGATACATATTGCCGCAAACCATACTTGGGGCATGGATGGAGAGAGGGAGGAAGGGAGGGAGGAAAGAGCACGAGAGGAGCCAGAACACCGTCAATTCAAATGCACACAGGGACGGGAAGGAGAGGAGGAGGGGAAGGGGGGAGCAAAGGAGAGTCCAAACGCGAAACCACGTGGTACGTGCTACGTCACGTCCCATCACATCACATCGCATCACATTATCTCATAGTCCTTCCATCGGCCACTCGCCTGCAATCGCTTCACTTTGGCGCGTACGCTGTTGGCATTGCGACGGCCCTGTAACTGTGAGTGTGCCATTCGACGACGCACCTCGTTGAGGCTCGGGCAACTGCCGTTCGCGAAGAAGTCACGGAATAACTACAATTCATAACGTCACCTACTTATTTCAAATCGATAGATTCAGTCGTAGAGACACAAAATTAGGTATTAAAGGCGAAAAAGTAAATCAAGACGGTCCAAATATCTATGTGACCTCGTTCTATCCACCTCGCGACCTCCCTCCCTTCCATCGGTGATTCACACAGTACCTCATTCATTCGTATCACATTCTATCATCTCCTCGGTCAAAAACAGGAAGCATTCCGGGTTCTTCGAAATCGAGGCGATGCACCACTATCTCGCCCGTATGGATAATTCACTAAAGAATCATCAAAGCGACAACGACGCTTCCCATATATTGCCCATTTCAATGAGCATGTGAGCAGAGTAGTTGGTAAATAAGTGACTTGCTTTGACAACAAACTGGGTCTCGTAGTCGTTGAAGAAGCGATTGGGCGGACCCCGAGTGAAGGAGCGTGCCCTGATGCCCTGATTATCCGCAGGTCCAGGATGGTGGGGAGGCGGAGGGGGATGCAACGGGGGTTGACCACTGCTACCTCCATGGTAGGCGCGAGGATGGTAACCACCACCACCGCCGCCACCACCACCACTGGGATGGTGAGGCGGAGGCGGCGCGAGATGAGGATTACCACTAGTCGAAGCGGTTGTCGTGTTGCCTCGACTTGTCACTCCACCACCGCCACCTCCACTACCGTAGCCGCCGACTTGAGACTGTTGGGAGTAGTAGTCATAGTTGCCAACGCCACCTATTTCACAAATAAAAAGCACTTTAGTAGTCGGCCCACTTCTGCCTTCTCCGTCTTTTGGTTCCCTAACTCCCCCCTCCCAATAATGCAATGAGGCCAAACTGAATTGAATCGAATGGAATACTTCAAGAAAGGCTTCCAGTTTTGTTGTGTGTCCAGCGATATGAAGACAAGCCGTCACCACCTATACCTTCCTCATACCACTGGGCAAACTACCCCATAAATAATTATCAGCACACGAAATGTCCTCCCGGTAGAACATGGCTGAACCTTCAACAGCACACCAACATCCATATCGGTTGACCTTATCAGCAACTTTGGTACCGCTGCATTAGTGAGAGAGGTGAGGCACAACGGTAGTCGTGTGTCATGAATTCTTGCAATCTTCCGCAAACACACCGAACTTCATTACAGCTTCGACTTCCACCTCCACCTCGACGTGGGGTTCTACGCGGAGTGAACATCTTGAAGTGTGCGTGTTACATGAAGAGGAGAACCTGAAGCATCTGAAAACAACTGATATTCGTCCACTCAACCGACCGCAACTCCCTCATCCTGATTCTCGGCTTGACTCGCAGGATTGAGTCAAGCTTAACCACAATCAAACACGTCCTTGTCCCCTCCTCTCAGCAGACCATCGAGGCAAGCACGGAAGACCGAATCATCACATTTCCATCATTGCCAGATAAAGGCAGCGTCTGCCACTGACAATGAGTGACCGCAATCGCTGCCTCACGCACTTCGCGTCCACTCGAAAAACATCAAATAAGGAGACCTACAACATCTACAGTGTTAATGCGGGCGATTTTTCACCCACATTCCTTCTTTATTCCAAAAGCAGGCAATAAGAGAAGTGAAAAAAGAAAAGGAATAGAAAAAAGAAAAAGAAATTGCAACGTTGCAACTGCAGTGATAACAGAAAAGTTCGCCTTCTTGACGTCTCGTAAATCATTGTGGCGCATCCAAGTGGTGCACACCTTCCAGTCTACTTCTCACTCACAGACCGTTATGCCAACGTTAACCGTGGAGGTGTTGGTTTCCACTAACCTACGTGCAGGGTCCATGTCATATCAGCAACCAGTCCTTCGGCTCACTTGACTAGCACCCGGGAACAACAGACATCTTGATGGTGGCACCTGATGGCACCTGGTGGCATTGGTGA
>NW_020170435.1:301386-355674 GCF_000524195.1 Echinococcus granulosus
CCGCATTTCCAAGTAGGCCACAGTCCTTCCCTTCAAAAATCATGCCACCACAGTTACCAGTGCAACCGTCCACCTTTCCGTGAATTGATAATGACATCTTCAGGAGTGGACCAGGTGCTTCAGTTTCAAATGCAGTCCACAACCTCCTCCTCCACTCGAAGACTCTATTAAAAACCCAATTTTTAAAGCAATCTGTATGTTCTAAAGTGCGTTTTGTTGTATTTATTGGGGCGTCTTTTGTTTCATCTCTCGGATACTTTAAAACGCCGAAATCGCTTTGCTAACCCGCACACTGCAACATCATATGAAGTCGTGATTTAAACACGTTGTAAAGTCACAGCATTCAAAACTTTTCAGTCAACGACCTTGAAGGGCCTAATTTGTATGCCGAGAGGGTGCAAGAAAGACAGAGAGGGAGAAAAGGCTAAAGTGAGTGTGGAAAGTAGTAATTCTCACAACGATTAATTTTTCACGCTCCCTTTATCTGCCCATCTCTGCCTGTGAGTATTCACAGGCCCTAAAAAGTGGGAAGGTCTAAATTATTTTTTAACCAACAAAAACGATGAACTGTTTACGTGGATTTAAAGCCACATAAACCATCACAAAGAAGTTAACATAACCAAAATGATTGCCTCAAATAGGTAAATCATGAAGCCGCCTTGCAATGACCTTGAACAAAAACGAAAGTTAGAAGAGAAGCAAGAATTCCGATCGCTTATCAAATGCATGAAGACTGGGATGAACAATTTTGGCTCAAAAAAGGGATCTCTGATGGCCCAGACAAAAAATGATGCTTTTTGCCTTTCTATTCATTTGTTGGGTAAATTAATAGAAAAAGGGAAGATTGCCAGTCAAAAGCAAGGGCGGAGAGTCGCTGCTGTCTCGTATCACGATTGCCAACCCCTGAGTTTTGCGTCCACTCGGAGAGAAGGTTTAAACTCCGAAAAGTCCTGAAAACTAGTCCAGCTTTTCGCATTGCACTTGTGTCGCCTCTGTGTTTTCATTTGTTTTTTCCCTCTGTATTTCGATTCATTTTTATTGCGAAAAAAATTGGACTCGTACTTTTTACTGGCAGCAATTACGGGGCGCGAAACAATCTCAAACCGATGTGGAGATTTAAAAAAAAAGAGGGGAATTTTTGGTAGCCTTCATGACAGAAAGGTCTTGTTTATTACCTTGTTTATGGTAGAACTGTGCGATTGATTGGTGGTGTAATGCATAAGACCAATCATCTCGAGGTAGAAAGGAAGGCCCTGGAAACTTTATAAACACCCCTTCCTTGCTAAACTACTAACAAACATATAAGTAGCGTCTTAGAGGATCAGCATAACCGGAAATTGGACGAGGGAATCCTCCAGCAGAAAAAGTTACGAATTGAAATCGGAAAAAAGAACAGCAGCTCCAAGGAATGCTACTAAACCAAGTTATAAGTCGACTTCTGGAAAGGGAAATGGAAGCTAATAATATAAGATGATTTACCTCGAGAGGTGTCTCCAGCAGCGCTGATAGAGGAGGAGTTGTTGGGAGCAGAGGGGAGATGGTCGGAAACGGAGAGTTCGTCGGGGAAGGATTTGGGATCAGAGATGGGCACGATCTGGGTCAGCGAGGTCTGCACGTAGATTGGGGCGTCCAGAGGGATGCTGTTTATCCACCGTTCCACCGATTGCATTCGCTCCTACAGTAAAGAAATCTTGCAAGTGCCTCATAATTTAACCAATTGCAGAGCAAGATTAGATTTTCCTGAGAACAAAACGTTCTGAAAACGAGATATTCCCTTTCCGGTGCCAATTTTTGGTAAAATTCTCGTTTAGTGAAGTGTGTATGGAAAAGACTGGCACCATAGAAGTTCATCTCGGTGTCTTGTCTACCCCTCCTTCCAGGCCGATCCACATTCTAATTGTCCAAGGTAGGACTGCTGCTGTAAGCGAATTCGGCGCAAGGCAACGACAATAGCCTTGAAGGGTATCTGCTGTCGATAGTTGAACCTACACGGACACGAAGACACAAGGAATCCTTACAGGTTAGTTCGTGGAAGTGAAAAAAACCATCGAAATTTCCAAGGATGCAATAGGGGCTTCTTTGCCACGCAGAGAAACCTAGAGGGTAAGATTCAAAGAAAAGAAAGGCAAAAAAGGAGTTCTATGCATACAAATCCAAGCCACACGCCTACGAATTTGCTGTCAGCCTGCTTTCCACTAATAGTTTGGTTGAAATAGCCTCTGTAAAGATGACTCAAGGGGCAGTGGATGTACTCACTTACACACGTATTTTAGTAGCCAAAGCAGGGTAAATAGGAGCACTTTAATCCATCTCTTCAACTGAACGAGTAGCCTCTCATACAAGCAACATGAGCTATGCAACTCCCTTATAAGTCATAAGCATCAAAGCCGCCAGTGACGGAAAACTGAACTTCACTTCTGCCGTTATAATATGACATGCTGCAATGGTGGTCATAACAGCCTATTTACCGACACGCAACATTCGAGCCCTACAAATTTTCACGTCTCGGGTGTTTATGCCAAACAAAAGAAAAGTACGGGGAAAAAAGAGTGTAAGTCGTGCTTTTTAGATGTGTTGACGCCTCACGGCAGGTAGCGTAGATTTGGGATGTCACCGAAACGTTACCCATGGAAACGCAAAACGGCAAGTGAAAGTGGGAAAGGTACAGTAAATGCTATGAGCAAGAAAGACGGCATATCTGTACGTGTGTGTGTGTGTGTGTGTGCCAAATCTAGCCTGTGCACAAATGCAGTATTGGCAGATTAAACACCGCCTTTTTTACACACCCAGCTGAAAAAATTGAGCCCTGAACCTCCTTTCCCTCCTCTATCATTTGTGAAGATAGGCTTTTACTATGTGAAATGCAAAATGATTTTTTGAAGGATTATAGGATCTGTGAATGGAAAAGTACTACAGATTCACTAGAAGGATCCCACCTCTGGAGGGAAAATTGGCCGCTGCAGTCCCCATGGCGGGGTTATTGCTAGCCCCATTCACAGCGATTGCTAAGACCAAAAAACAGCTACTGCTACCACAAAAGTGCAATTAGCCCAGGACAGATCAAGTTATTTCAGGCTTTTCAACCAAACCAGTCCTATTTATTCGCTGTAGGATTTAATGCTACAGGCTTGTCGCCAAGATACCAGCGGAAGAATGGCTGTCACACATCCGTGACACACATGCCAGTAAAATTACACTTTCTAAGAAGCATTGCTAAAATCTCAAGAGTAAGATCCACATGAGTCAGACCAAAAAAGCACATAATATTGAGACTTTCAGGTGATCAGAAAACCTCTCGTAAAGTTCATCGCGGCGACTTGATGTAACTCGTAGACTTGTGAGAGGCAGGCAAGTGTGTGAATTAGAAAGTACAGGTGCTGACACCTCAGTCTAGGAGAAAACACATCTTTTTCCTCTCCCGTCTTCGCAAACCACACCTGAGGTTACCTACTTCACAGTACCGACATTACGGAAGGTTGCCCAGGAAGCCGTGAGTCCAAAAGTAGTCTACGTGGGTTCAATTCGCCCGTGTCTCTCTTGGAAAAAAATTGTTCGGAGCATCGGTAGTGTCACCAACTCACACATCAAGAGAATTTATGAAAGCCATTAAGAGTAAGCGGGTAACACAAACCACGCAGTAATAGATGAAAGGGGTTTCAAAGGTCCCGCCATCGGGAAGGCAATATTTGTTGACTAGGTGACTGAAAAAAATTGAGTCGTAATGAGAAGTGGACTTTTACGGTGCAGCTATGGACGGCAAGTGAACATGGCATTGGTGGCCATCACCAAACAATCGGCCAGCCACACTGCTGGGGAGCTCACCGCTCCATCGCTGGGAGATTGCGCGTGCTGGGTGCGATTGCTTTATGATTGAAGGGTGGGTCAATCTGACTGGCATTTCTTTCTCCACTCAATGCAACCATGCAAACAAAACTTCTCAGTGTACTCAGAGCTAGTCAACCAGTGGGAAGGAAATTCCATTCTCTTTGGAAGAAGAAAACACAGGACCACTAACTCAAGTCTTATCCGTGAGAAGGCCTAGTGCTGCTGCACTTGAGAACAGGATGGAAAGGGAGGAAAAAAGGGCGACTCTGTCTCATCCCTATCCTCTGTATTCCACTGATAACATTTCCCCAACCTTAAAGTGATGATTATCCCCCAGCATTGGATACTGGCATTACAAGATTACATACAAAGTAGGGGAGGGGGTACTGCGTTTTTTCCCTCGATTTCCAATGGGCAGATCGTAGCTACAAATTAAAAAAAAAAACATTCTACGAAATTTTCCACAGTCGTTCAGTTTATTGCTGAGCAAAAACCACGCAGACTTGTTTGTTTATTTAATAATTACGTCAGGTAGACATAACGATGGACTTGTAACCTTAGCACTTGCATAGATTAAAACAGTAGAACAGCTGGCAACCTACAAACTACGCTGAGTCACACACACACACACACACACAATATATGCGAATCGTCTGCACGATGATAAAAATAAAACCCGCAAAAGATATTTGAAGATGATTACTATAACTTGTTTGTCGCCTATCAAACTTTTAAAGCCGATAGTGGAACTCATTGGCCTCGATCAAGGGGGTTGTTAGATACACCCCGTTAACATGGAGGCGGATTAGTGACTCTCATGAATCGATCCTTATAGGCTATCAAACTGGAGACACGATTTAGTGCAAACAGTTATCATAACAGAAGGAGGATATTTACAGCACGAATACGTAACGACACGTATATGTGACACAGGGCAGAAAACTTATTCTGGGGGTTTTTTTAGGAGGAGCTCAACGGACGCCACAAACTCATGACACCCTCTGTGATGCAATGAGGGGATGGACGTTGAAGCCGAACGTATGAAGAGAGAAAACCGCCCAAAAACCATATCTCTTGGAAGAGACTGGAGCCCTAGTTGGCTTCGGTGATACTCACGTCAAAATTGAGTGAAGTGGTTTAGTGAGCGTAAAAAGTGAGTCCGTTGTAGGATACCGACCCACTATAGGCAGTACAAAGAGCAACGACCTATGGATCCATCAAAATTAACGAGGCGTGCCTACCACTGACGTTAAGAATTAGATGTTTTCAATGCACGACCAAATTTTCTGGCTATTGAGTGGGTTATGAAGTATTGACGCAGACAAATAATGACACTCGCAAGGTGAGAAGGGCCATGTATTTGGACCGATTCAACAATGGGTTTTCGACCAACCTTCTAGTGGTAGGAGGGTTCATCAATCATTACGTACGTCTTTTTAGGGGGAACTCGGTTGTTGTAATTGCATTCCAGTATAAAGGTAAACGAAAAGATTAATGTGAAAAAAAGAAACCTACGGATTCACGGAGACTGGGTGGGAGAACGGGATGTGCCATAGAGGAAAGATGCTGTTGTTGTTGCTGGGATGGTTCCAGAAGGGGTGGAGGAGGTAGAGCAGTGGCAGTAGCAGCAGGAGGAGGAGCAGGTGCAGGAGGACCACAACCACTGCGATTATTGGCTTGATGGTGTGTTGGAGGAGGGGCCTGTACCTGACCCTCAGCTCCATTGGGATGGTGCTGCTGCTGGTGCTGATGATTAAAATCTAACGGTTGTTTCGACGTCGGTTGTGGGGCAGCTAGTTGTGGTTGGGGCTTTATATCAGCAAGATAGCCCGCAGCGGCGGCGGCCGCTGCTGCTGCTGCGGCAGCTGCAGCAGCCGTAGTCGAGGTCGGATTGGTAGTGGGGGAAGTCTTCTCTGGCAGCAGGTTCATGTGCCAATTACCACCTCCCTCCAGATGGCACATTCCATTTAGCTATAAAGAAGTCAGTAGATCCCGTTAGTAAAATTGCATGGATAAACTGCAGAAACTGACAATTCGATTAACCAACCAAGGAGAAGCTGCGAATTCTTAAGTCTACATCCCACCTTCATGAGGTTTATACTTTATGATGGAGTCATGACGAATGACTGGTATCAAACTCATCGGTCGGTGGCTTTCAGATGAAATAATGCATTTGTCTAGATAAATTCCAGGAAGAGGAACTTAGCAATATTGAAGCACCACAGAGGAATTTAACTACTCAGTCGAACTTGTCAGATACTTCACATATTCATCAATGCAGTTATCCAGTAAAATCTGGAAAAACGACCCCGAGAGAAGGAAATAAAACTTTAGCTGACGCAAATTATGTCAGGTGATCAAAAAAAGTTCACCCCAATTTCGGCACTACTACTACCCCCCACCATAGGCAGGCAATAAATAAAGTACTAATATGGATCAGAGCTTATAGGTACGTTAGTAGGCCTGACTGTGCCCTCCACCACTTTCCGCCCCTATGATAAAATGTCAGTTGAATCTAGTTAGTCCGCGGGGGGGTGAGGGGTGGATATAGCACATCTAGAAAGGCCCTCTATTCCTCGAATAATAACTTGTTCTATTACCGACTCCGACTCCGTGATGAGGAATGGACCCTTTGTGCAGGATCTGGAGATAGGTGAGGGGACATTTGTGGTGGATTACTGGTGGTTATCACTGACTACTCGCCCGGCACACTCATTCCCGGGAGTGGAGGGGAACTACAGACAGCTAGGACAAGCCTCTCTGCCTCAGCAGCATCACCAAATTTTGGGAACTTTGGACAACGTTCAACACATGTGATCGAAGCCGGAAAACGTCAACTAATCGCCCATTTCCAGGAGGAAAATTTGCCATCAAATATGTTGTTTTCATTGCCTGTATTTGTCTGCATGTGTTTGTGTGTAGGAGGAAAAACGGACAATTTTCTAAGCGGACATCCCTGTTCCTCCAAATTCGACAAGTTGAAAACGTGATATTTTAGAGAAGACCCCCAAAAAAAGGTGCTAACAACAATAACAGCAACAACAATTTTCTATATTGCCGAATGTTTTATTCACATACAAACAACAACCCACGAGGTGGATCAATCAAACAACACCGTGTGAACTGATAGGCAGGTGGTGGAGAAAATGTATATCGATGGAAAGGTAGAAAATATTTACGTGGATAGAACACACACGCACACATATACACAGTCACGATGGTGTAATGCGTAGTTTCACAAGTGTACACCCAAAATCCATCACCAACCCTTCCCACGATTAGGGTGAGAGGCAAGCCAAGTAGGTGAACACACAAGAACTTCTTACCTCAACGTACTGGCCTGAGGGACTTAGGCAAAAAAAAACCGAAACAGCAGCTAGATGGAGGCATTTCGATGTCATTGGGTTCCGCGCCTGCCCACTATCAATAGGAAACCCTCTCTGGGTGGCAACCGGATACTACACCTTAAAGAATTGCTTATTTCATAACAGGAAAAAGTGAAGGTATGCCACCTCCTTAAAGAAAGGAGAGAGATCAATGCGCCTCGCAGAGAATGTGACATCCAGAAGTCCTGCCCCTCCTCCTCCCCCTCCCACAACTCGCCCACCCGTCGAAAAAAGCCCTACCACTGAAATAAACAGCATTTTCTCTAGGACAGGGCCACACAATGTCCAGCCCATGCTCAGAGACTCGAAGTCCTTCTCTGCGCAAATACGAGATGAATTTGATTTTGTGAGAGCAAACACACATCCATGATGGGATATTTGCATAAAAACCGTGTTTCAGGCATCTGCCTCAGCAAATAATCAAACCATTTATCACGGTGAAGTCACACCGAAAGAGGATGAGAAAGCATGAATAACAAGGTGTGTGGGTGTATGCACGATGGAATCGACGATGCCTTGAAAGAGGCAAAAAGAGTGGAGAAAAAAGCCTAATCTCCCAGTAAAGGTGATGAAGACAACGATAATGGGCAGCACGCTACACTAGCAAAGTAGTTTACCCCAATCCAGCAGTCAACTTGTGAATAATGCAGAAAAAAAGGTCGATGGGCTTTTCCTCTCTAAATGGAATCACACAGAGAGAGCGAGCGAGTAAAGAGTAAGCTAGGGGAATATATGTGTAAAAACGCAGACCGCATTCTGTAGTCTGTTTTTTTCTGACAGACAATGACATCTAGGACTCTTAATGACAGCTGCGCCAAACTTTAATGCAGAAAAGGGTGTGCCACTACCACAACCATTATCACCGCCGTAGGATCATGTAATGGGGAAAAAACCAAAGAGAGCAAGATTAAAACTTCAGCTGAATTAAAACACACTTTCGTAAACTGACTGCTGTCACTTAACGAAGAGGAAAAATAATTGAACAGTGTAGTATTGATATTAAGGAGGCAAATGTGTCCCCTTTACCACCTATGCTCCATTGTGGGCTAACAAGTGACAAAGCCACTTCCAAGATCGGTATATCAATATTACGACCCCGTGGATAGCTCTTTTGGCAGTGATAAGCAGAAGCCCATCCTGAAGAGAAACAACTTCGATGAAGTGTTTACTGCAGAAGACGAGGCCTTCTTTGGGGACTTGCAACAGAATGTGTGATCTTTGGTCGGTTTCCACTTTCAAACATCAGGTGGGATCAGATTGGATTGGAAGGGAAGCATCGATGCTTAAGGAAGTGCTTTTAGTATGAACATTAGGCCCTGATATTACCCTCTGAGGTCACTTTCTTCATGCCTCCACTTGGATAAAGCAATTTGAATGAAGAAATAAGTCCGGAGAATTATTTTTTATTGCACTTATTCTTAAAAGAAAGGGGACTATTCAAAAGCTACGGCCAAATCCGTTAGCGGCAGCGATGAGTGAACCTGATTCAACGTAATTTTATCAACCAGACACCACCCCTAAGCACCACAGAAGGGGGGGGGAAGTGTATTTCATAAATATGGCTAAATCACAGGAAATGTAATCGAGAACATGTCGACGTGTGATAACCACTCCAGCTTCACGTTCTGCGCTATGATCGAAAGGGAAGTTGCTCCACTCAAAGTGACTTGTGCTAATGGTTGAAAGACAGGATATTTCCCCCTCCGCCTCGTCCTCCTCCCCCTCCCATGCCGCTGTTTCGCAAATCATCATCAGGTCAACGAGCCAAAAAGTAGGCAGTTAGAAGGCAGCACGTTTCCTAAGACACATTCCCATTCTTCTAGACATGAAAACTAGCTGGACAGGTGGGTGAACGGGTGCGTGTGTGTGTGTGTGTCTTAGGCCTCCCAAAAGCTTAGATGCATGAGTTTACACGAGAATGGGAGAGAGAGGGAATTAGAACGTCCCAGCTTCACCCACTATGACTCACGTTATGGTGGTAGCTGTAGTAGCGTTTTGTCTCTCAGTCCACCTAAACACAAAACCACCAAGTGTGATTATAGGCGAGGCAAGAGCCAAGTCCTGATGGCAAAATGAAGTAGTTCTTGAGTCTCCCATCCTAATGATAACATGCCATTCTGCTCTCTCAACCATCTCCTGTAAGTTGCTTTCCACGCTAACAATGTTGCCGTTCGCCCGAGCCCGTATATTACGGAAGCATCACTATTGACTAAAGTAATTTAACGCCTAAAAGAAGTCTGCCGCCGGTAAAACTTTACCTATCGCACCCCTTCTATGCTTCCTACCGCACAGGGCGATTTGACGATGTGTGATGGAGCTCAAACAAAGAACCAAGACAAAGGTAGAGAGCCTAACTGCTACCCAGGCAAAGAACACATTTACAGAGACTGGTATTACCGCTATACCCCTAGTCCGAATAAAAGCCGAGCCTTGTTTAAGACACTACTAAATAATTAGTATTTGGCATCCACATTGAAGTGTGAACCGACATGGCTAGGTGTCACGAGGTGGTCGCGGATGACTGACAGTGTAGAATAAATGGCTAAGTAAGCGCCGAACGCGGAGAGACGCGTGCATATACACAAACTGGGACAGGACATGCACACAAACACACAACCAATAGCACCTAAATATACGGGGTACCAGCAGCCAAAAACGAGTTTACCAAAAAAACGGATGATAAAACTTCCGCCGCTAACACAATTCAGATGCTACCAGCAATCGCACCACCGAAATGACTAAAGTGTCCCTCTCCAAGAACACAAACAGCCTGCACCAACTTACCTAGTTGCTTAAATTCATTGGCGATTTGATAAAGCGAATAGGGAACACACGTCATACCAACAACGCACGGACTCAGGCAAAAGCGGAGAGTCACACATATGTGACCCTTGGTTATGAACGTCTTAAGAATTCATCAAGTTCATTTGCCCCTCGAAGAGAATTGCGTCTTTTTTGGCAGTATCGATCGAAAGAGGGACACACGTGTGGGATGCATGAGTATGGCACGGGTTATGTGAAACTCCTCCTCCTTCTATGCGTCTTTGGCCAATTATCTCCTCTCCCACCCACCCACTCACCAGCCAGCTCGTTCGCTGGCTCAGGCAAGCAAGCAGGCAGGCAGGCAGACAGGCTGAAAACCCGCGTGCTTTGGCTTGCTCGCGGCCGGGACAGTAGTAGAGATTTTCTTTGCTTACAAAAGCAACTTCTTATGGGTAGTTTGAAAGGCACTACTACTTATCTAATTTGGGCGTTCACTCTAGGAAACACGTTTTATTAGCCAGAGCAATCAAATTTAGTGCATGATACTACACAGCTTTGTAAACATATAAGCGGAGCAACTGTTGCAAAAATCGAGGTCATTCTAAGGGCACGAGATGAGCAATTTTCGGTTGAGAGCTCTGCTAAGCGCACCCTCAATATAACAGGTAATTTATCGAATACCATAGGGAGCAATCTGATAAACCGGAAGAAGAAGAAATGACCGCAAAAAGGCAGCCCACCTAGTGTTTGGCGGGGAAGGAAAAGCAAGTTTGCCAGAGGGAGAGAAAAAAAGGAGGTGTTCCAACATTTGATCCCCTATTTCGCCCGCAACAGCTGATTGGCCAATACCAGCCAATGGAACGAGCCCCTTGTCGCTTTTAGACAGGTTGACAAACATGCTCTCGCGTACCATCGGCATGAATTAATGCAAATCGACTTGTTTTACCGACAGCCCGAGTGTATGTGGTTGTGCATGCGTTTTCTGCTATCGCCTTAACTTTGGGCTATGATTGGACACAAAGGTTCTGCATGCCAAAAAAGCCAACGGACCTAGAGGGAGAGACGGCACTAATTAGTGCTTCTCTAACCACTAATTAACCTCAGATTTTAGGAAGGCATGAAGAGAGCAAAAGTATATCCATCCTAATCGAGTGCCCGGACTCACTGACTCGTTTCATTCTGAAGCAGTACCACCTCGAAAGGGGCTCGAAGCAAGATCGTCACCGTGGGGAGGTGAAGGGATCTAAAGTCCCTCTTCAAAGTACGTACTCCTTGGGGTACGACCACAATTACTGGCTGATAGTAGGGTCGAGAGACGGCTACACGAGGTACTGTGTATGTGACTACCAGGCAGAGGGACTTGATTCCAACATGGCCTTAAAATGCGCCAGCGTTTTACAATTGCACACAAATGCACACGCACACAAGCACGCATACATGCGTGCATGCATTCATCTACTCATTCAATCTTTTCCTCCATTTACGGCTGATGGTGGTCCTTACATTGCGGCGGTGCATAAAGCTTTTCCTGTAACTGCTATTAAACAGACCGCCATTGTGCCACTGCATGACTGAGCGCAAGTCCTATACCCTCATCATCCAGCTAGAACAAGTCCAAATTTGACGTAGACTTCTCACCAATAAAGGACTTTAAATACTGAGTGCTAGCAGGTCCGTGAGGAGAATAAAGGCTTAGCTTCTGTCACGAGCCTCTCATCTTCCGGTGTTCAATTTAACGTCCTGAAATATATCTTTGGTCTGGTGTAAAAGCCCTACGGACGATAAGTCGTCCATCTAGTAACGCTGTCTGCGAGAGTGAAAGTTTTGTAGATAGCACGAGCCTTTCGGCCCTCGGCATTCTGCTGGTCGCTCTCAATTACGACTCGGTGGAAAGCATAGAGGCAGAAAGCAGCGTGACCGAGCAGATTATGATATTATCACTGCCACGAAGAGGTGAGCAATTAACAAGGGGGAGGTGAGGCTTCATTAATGGCAACGAAATAGCAGAAGCAGCAACCGTACGTGACGTGACTATGCAACGTGTGTTTATGTGGGAGAGTGCGCTACGCCACATTCCTATCAAAAGGGGCAGGAAATGAAACGCGGAGAGCTTCTACTTCTTCACCTCTCTTGTCGCTGTCAGTAGCACATTTATTAACAAAATCCAAAGGCATGAAAACTCAGTGAGTGCCACCAACACTGCTGTGATAGCGGCCATATCCTACCACGGGTAGATAAAAAAGTGGTCATCTGATATGTGTAGTGTACAAAGATGAAGCAGTGACCTCAAAAAGCATATTTCAAAAGAACAATAAGCTGACCTACCAACATCACAGGTCCCTTGATAAATAAAGCTTAAATCAGAAAGTTAGTGTTGAGAAAAAAGGATTATGTACAAGTTCCTCTTGTAAGATTTACCATTCGCCAATTTAAGAGTACTTTGGGCCTGTTTATCCGGTGCGCAAAATACACACAGATAGAGCTAATTGTGCTCTTTAATCCAATTCTAAGTGAAAGCGTGCAATCACCGAGTCAACTAAAAAACTCATCTTGAAGTAGCCCTTTAGGCTATAGAGTCGATGCTAAGTAGAGGGGATAGGAAAGTGCATAAAAAGCAGCCTCACTAACAGTATTGCAGTGTACCATCGATAATCATAAACCCAACTAACACAAGCATCCGTTTTCGAACGAAGAGCCACAGACATACATTCTGTCGTTTTGAGTTAACCAATCCGATTGATGCACAAGCAGATGCCACCTCTAACCGTAATATACCAAAGAACTAACGTTCAATAAATGCAACATCGAAGCTACACACTCACCCGCCGTTTCATTGGGCGGTATCCGTCGCAGTCAAGATTGGAAATACGGCGACGACTGAGTTTCACAGCCTCCATAGGCGCCTATCAGTAAATCGGAAGCGCACAGGGCCTGCAAAAAAAGAAGTGGAAGGATAGAAAATTAGGCATCGACAGTGTACAATCACGTCTGTGTGTAGAAAATGGATACAACTGTAGGAAGTAATAGCAGGTAAGTGCGCAAAGGCACTGCCAACATACGCGGCGGCGGTGGAGGTAGTAAGCTAAATCAGCTGATTGTGTTGGCGAAATGGGGATTGGTAGTCGAGTTGAGGGCATCAGCCAATAAGCTGTGCCTTTCCTATGCATACATGCAGGCAGGCATGTATGTATGTATCTATGCGTGTGAAGCAGCTAGCGACGTATTGAATGGGAGACAAAGAAAGAGAGAGGAGGAGATAAAGAGGGAGCATACGGATGCAGACAAAACGCGTCTAATGTCACAGTAATTACGGAACTGTAAGTCAAAAATACCCCTTGTGTAGTTAACCTCGAGGCTAAAAAGGCAGCACATTTTGAGAACTCAGAGATACAAATAACCCCACAAATTATGGGATTCATTGCATTAATGATCCAACTAGGCGATTTAAAGGTGCAATAGTGTTAATTCCAAGATTTGTTGCAGATTAAGTACCAGGGGGTGTACGAAATGCCGAACGCACATCTTAGGAACAAAACCAAAAACCTGTATTTAGTGAAGAATTCAACATAACAACAGTCTCCACAGAAAATTGCTTGAGCTTTCCTGCCTAACAATGTATAAAGCAGTGGTTCAGAGAATACGAAGAAACGAATGACGAAAACCAAAACATTGGGAACTATGCCGCGGAAATTTTGTCAGACCGGTAAACTAAATTAACATTAATTCGTTAAATAATGAAGTAAACACGAAGTAGATCTTGTGTGCAGAAGGTGAGGAAAAAATCTTCCGTTGAATCAGCTGCAACAATCATTATTGCAGTAAGGCCTTATGTCGACACCCCGTGCCTAACAACGGCTTTAACTTCGGTAGTTAACTAAAAAATGAAACACCGGACACCTGAGAGTAACCTTAAAACTCGCTCTTGTGAACTTGTTAGTCCATCTGTTTGTCAACAGAGCATATGCGCAAAAGCAGTGATCAATTGTGTGATGGATATTGTGAAAAAAAAAGGGAAGTAGTATTGAGAAAAACGAAACACCAACCAAACAAGTCGCAAGAAAGCCACAGCTACAGGCGAATCAGTTCAGTGCTTGCATCATGGCATCACTAGTGAGCGGTCGTGTTAATAGGTTTGAGGCGTGGAAACAGAAAAGAGAAACACAACACCATGGTCACAGGAACAAATTACCGGAAACTTATTACATAATTTATGGATTAAAAGAACACCTAACAAGGTGTATCCAAAAGTTATTGCACACCATTTCTCGAAGAAATAAATAAAAATCTGCCTGGGTCCTAGTAGCATCTCCTAAGACGCTTACCAAAAAGTCGGGGGTTCCTCAGAACAGGTGCCTCTTGAAAACAAGATAGTAAAAGGGACCAAAAGATATCTTACGCCTGGTTTCCTTGCGAAGTGAATTCCGAAGTCTGAGACAAAGCTTCGACTACGACCCTTACAACTATACCGGCAGTTTGTGTGCCAGGTAAAACAAAACCATTTACTAATACAATTTTCACACTGGCTTTAAAGTATAAGTAAAAATAGAAGGTTTGTTTGCTAAAGCGTAAATAAACAAATATAGCGCGTTGGTTTTTGATATTGTGCAATGAGTGGTGTTCTTTTGGAGAGTGGGCGAAATGTCAAGCCGAATGTCTTTCCTATTAACGTCCCTTATTTTCCATTTTTAGAGCTGTCAGAAAGTTTTTAACCACATTTTGATAAATGGAGCATAGTCTTAATAATACTTTGTTATTCCAATTCTATCCTTCACTTATCATAGATATTCGCCGATCTCTCTTAATCCCAATTTAATGCAGGGCCTTAGAAATTCTCGGAGAACCAAAGAAACTACAAAATACAGGTAAATTTTGTAAGTTAGTGGGTTGATTTAAAGCTGATGGTATCAGACGGAGGTACAATGACGGAACCCTTAGTGGCCTGATAACAAAACCGATAATTAAACAAATAATCAATGCATAAATAGATTCTTTTCTCTAAACGTCGATTTTTACCTGTCACAACATATTTAGTGTTGTTGGAATCAAAGCTGCTATTAGACGCCGACAGGCAACGGATTTGCGTGCAAGCGAGATGTCTGAGTGCAACGTAACTTCCCATCTCAACGGATCTACTAAATATAGGTTCGTCCTGTTTTGAAACTTTATTAGAAGAGGGTAATGTCCTAGCCATCACGTGAGTCTCTTGCTAGTCGCAAAAACATTGGCCTAATAGTAGTATCATGGAACAATTAACGAAGTAGCTCGTGGCTTCGTGGGGGTAGGTTTTTGCGAATATTCCGCCTTGCTAATTTTTATTTCACCAGTGCTGCCCTGCTACACCTATCTGGGTTCTCTTCAGCTAGTGGAGAGGTAAAAACGGTGTAGTGTGTTCACGTAATTAACGTCTCTATACAGGTGTGGTGAAGTTTCTTAGCAAAAATTTTCCTGGAGACACATGACTAGTATCAATCATGTTTTTAACAACTTTCATGCAGAATACGGGATTGATAAATTTGCCAAATATACGCATCATTTTTCCGCATCCAGCTAAACATCGTCACAAATTCTTATATTTTTAGCATATGGACCTCTTCCGTCATGCTAAGATTTAACATTAAGTCAAAGAAATAGGAGTATTTGATCTTTATGGGTAGGTTTACTTTCCGCTGACACTAACACAGTACTCTGGGTCTTCTTTAAATGCTTGGACAGGGTACATATTGTCGTCAGGCAGAAGATCTAAGGTCTACTGGTGTGCCCTGAAAGCCATGCCACCTAAAGGAAGTGCAAAAGTGAAGTCATTATGACCCACAGATTTCAAAGCAAAGATGTAGATTGTTAATCGTAGTTTTACATTATTTGACATGGATTTGAGCAGCTGCAGAATGAGACGTATGGCTACTACATACGTATTGCTTTCCGTGTAACAAAACTTGTGCAATAAGATTTTATCATACCCGTATGCACAAATACGCAGGCCCTTGAGACTTAATAAATCATTGCTAACTTCCGCAAAACCTAACCCAGACCAGGCCTGTAGTCAGCCTGTCATGTTGGATATTGGTAAATAGTTTTCCTTAATATCACTTTAGCTGCGACTAGCCGAGTTACACAGAAGAAATTTCATTTTCCATAATGCTAATCCATTCTACTTCCACACACGCGATTTTGTCATTTTTTGTGCTTTCACAACACTGCATTCCGGTCCTCCTGTTTGGTCAGAATAGCCAAAGGACCACTCCGTCCAAATGGTGCACAACAAAAGAGGTATCAAGAGCCTGCGTATTTATGCGTATGCATCATAACGTGATGTCGCATGACATCTTGGCTAGTATGCATCAGGATGCTTTCAATCAAGTGTGTTAAAAGTATAAGATTTTTTAAAAATGACAACATTTCTCCACATGGAACTTAATCCATGCAAAAGAACGGGGCTGCAAATCTTTCTTGCATAGGTGCAAATATTGTTCATCATCTGGCCTTTACAACAGCAACAAAATTCATCCTAAATCTCAGATACAATGCCAGCTTAGTTAAACAATTTTCAACAAACAAATTTGCAAAACCAATGTGTGGGTTTGAGGAAATTCTAAAAAAAATGCGGTTTGTGCTTCTATTTGGTGATATGACTAGGGAAACCGGTGCTCGTGCCCACTTGACGGGCCCTTTCCTCCCAACA
This sequence comes from Echinococcus granulosus, assembly GCF_000524195.1. Lineage (NCBI taxonomy): Eukaryota > Metazoa > Platyhelminthes > Cestoda > Cyclophyllidea > Taeniidae > Echinococcus > Echinococcus granulosus. The sequence continues at coordinate 318,040 of NW_020170435.1, forward strand.
CCAGCCCTTATCAGTAAATATTTTTCGCACGACATTTGGTGAAGACGCAAAGCAAGCGCATCATTTCGCTTTACATAAATTGCACAGTAGAGCAGAATTTGAGGAATCGATATTCAATGTATCACACTTTTTCCATTTATAAGCAAAATACTGAGGGATAAACCACTATAGTATTACACTAGATTGCTTTTTATCTGCCTCTGGACTCCCTTAAACAGAATCAGTTTTCTTGAGGGACACCTCGAAACGTAAATAAGTTAAGGGAAGAATCTCACTTTCTAGTGGCTTTCCGCTAAGTTATAAATTGAGCGAGCTACTTTATTATTATTGGTTTTCAATCTAGTCTGCGTAATCTTGATTGCATTTTAGGATGAGATATCAGAGACGTGTCTTTTTCTTCCGACAAGACTAGCGCCTCGAATCATTTGGTAAAATAATTAAATTAGGCACTCGGTTGATGATAATCCGGTAAGCGTGATTATTATGGCCAAAATGTAAAGGTGTAATCGGGGAATTTGAGAAAGATGCTGAAAATGCTTAGGGCCTACTGGACAAAGAAACCAATGACTGCAAAGTAGATTTTTGCCTCTCGTGCCTATTGGTTTGGTCTGGGTGGTCGCGATGTAACCAGTGTAACGGGGTGGTGGGTCACATCGTCCCCGGCCTCTAGTTTCTCAGCATGGATCCGCTCTCGATCCGTGACCTTGAGGAATTAGCACTGGAGCTCGATGATAATGATCCGCTAAAGGGTTTTCGTGACAAGTTTAAATTGCCCACCACGTTTGAGCTAGTTAATCAACTTAATGGTGCAAGTAGTCATGGCGGCACCAGTGATTCTGCGGAGGTGATCTACTTATGCACAAATTCTCTTGGCCTTCCACCGAAATCGACGAGCCAGAACCTGGAAAAGATGCTCGAGTCATGGAGGACGATGGGTGTGCTAAGTCACACACAGGGTTGTTCCCCTACCGAAACTTCGGATCTACGTCCTAAGGAGATTCTTGCTGAATACATTGTAGGTGCAAAAGTCAATGAGGTTGCTGTTATGGAGAGCCTTACCGCTAACATTCACACTCTTCTAGCGTCATTTTACCGACCAGAGGGCAAAAAATGTTGCATCCTCATTGAGAAGAATGCATTTCCTTCAGATTACTATGCTTTAGAGTCCCAAGTCCATTTAAGAGGTGTTGATAAGTCCGCTCTGATTGAACTGGACCTGCGACCGAATAATAAGTACCTCACAACTAAGGAGATCATCGATGAGATCAAGGAACTTGGCGAAAAACTTGCTTTCGTCTGGCTTCCAGGTGTATCTTACTTGACAGGTCAGATGCTGGATATTCCCTTGATAACCGAAGCTGTTCATAATTTCTGTAACTGTCCAGTCGGCTGGGAGCTAGCGCACTCTGTCGGAAATGTTCCTCTTGCTCTCCATGATTGGAATGTTGATTGCGCAGCGTGGTGTGGCTACAAATATCTGTGCGGCAGCCCAGGTGGTTGTGCTGGTATCTTTGTGCACGAAAAGCACTTCCTTAAGCCCGGTGAGTTTGCTCCTACGGAAGAACACAAGTATGCACCGGCACTGACAGGTTGGTGGGGACATCGTTATTCCACACGTTTCCAGATGACCAACAAAATGGAGGTAGAGGGTGGAGCGGATTCATATCGACGCTCGTGTCCCTCTATGCTACTCAATTCTGCATTGACCTCCTCATTAGAGATCTTTGCTGAAGCTGGTGGAATGACTCCTCTTCGCGAAAAGTCGATACTGTTGACGAGTTATCTGGAAGCACTTCTTTTTAATGCTCCTATTGCTCAGTCTTCGGGGTTGGAGTTAATTACACCGAGTGATGTACAATCTCGTGGCTCTCAACTCTCCATCAAGGTCAACGTCGATGTGGAGAAATTGTACAATCGACTGATCAAAAGGGGTGTCATTTGTGACACCCGAAAACCTTGCTACATTCGTCTGGCCCCTTTTGCTCTCTACACCTCCTTTAATGATGTCCTTAAAGCAGGTAAAATCATCACTGAGGAAATTGGAGCTCTTCTAGAAGACTAATGTGTAAGAACGTTTTTTGCTTCCTTTGTAGATCTAGATTATTACTAGTCTGCTACACTTTTTATTGTGTTTTGGTGGAAATTTGGCAGGAATTCGTGACATTTTAAAGACGAGGGCTAACTGTTTAATAAATTTAATAGATTTATTTTCATCGCCTTCCGATGCTATTAACACCATCCAAGTGAAACCCGGGAAGATTTGTCAGTGCGGTTGAATAATCCTGGGGCGGAAGCGTACTTCACTTTGTCGCCTGTACTGCAGACTGCTCTGACACGTAGTTTGGGTGCGCTTTTAAGCATTGCACACGTTCATCTCTTTTGGCATTTCTCCAAACAACAAGATATGCAGCTCTTAGGTGGGTGTTTCACAAGGTGGGTCAGTAACTACCGTGGTGGACGTCATCGTAGCCGCGATTGTCACCGACAATCGCATTGAGCTTGAAGGCCCCTGCAGACGCAAGTAGACATTTTTGAGTTCGATCTGTACGCATGCTTAGCACTGATTACCACCTTGATTGACCGTGTTGTTTGTTCAGCACACGACCTCCGTACAGACCTGACACCTACTTACTGCCTGTAGAGTTGATTTAGTCTGCCCGAATCTGTTCTTTAATCCCACCAAATTATTTCACCAACTTCCTTTTTCGCCCTATCAATAATTTTATAGCTAAGTTAGGCGCTAGGGCAGAGAGCCTCCTTCCCACTGGCGAGTACGTTTCGTACATTGGGGAAAAGTTTGCCTGAAACCGGATCAAGGTGGCTTCTTAGAGCTAGTGTATAGTACTTATTCCAAAGCATGCATTTCCGCCACCAGCACCCTGTTATAAAGTGAAAGATGCAGGTAGAGGTGCAGTTCCTTTAGACGCTGACAAGACTATATCTCCCTATATTCGCAGGAAGGTCTTGTGGTCGGAGATCTTGCGTTGCCTTGGAAAAAAAGAAACCACCTAATTTACTCGTCGTGGCTGTTTCTGAAGCCGAACTCTCGTCCCAGCCTTCGGAAAATAAACAGCTGAGTGTGCGGTCCACCGCACAGCCGCAGTCTTTCAAGAATCAAGTAAGAGGTGGATTTAGCTAAGTGAAGTAAGTGGCATATGGTCTGTGGACTAGCCACTGGAGTTAGGTTTGCTCGTCCAGCATAAGAAAGCAATTCTGATCAGTCAGCTTATCGAGACATAATCCTCTCAGGAAGGAGGGGAGTCTCCCCTAACACGGTACCTTTACCATTTCGTGATTCGTCTCTGGCATCAAATATGAGCCATCCCTGTATGTCAAGTTGTTCTACCACAATCCTTCGTCTATTTCCAGACAGTAAATTTGACGAAAAGCTTATACCCCTTCGGGGCGGCGTCAAACTCGGTAGGTAAAGTAGGCAGGCTGGAAATGTGACTATCTGGATAGTTCAGGTAACTTTACGGGTGAGAGCGGCTGGAATATAGGAAGAGGGAGAGAAGTGGTAGGGAGTGCAAGAAGTGCCTACAAGGCCACAACCAGTCCTTGGGGCCAGCTAAACCAAAAACCACACTAACGTTCTTGGACACCGAACGTTACCGTAATTTATGCCTTCTCAAGTTTTTTTTTGGTAAACCGCTGTACCCAATTCACGTACGCGATGACAGAGTGAAATCAACGTCGTACGTCGAAGTCTGTTTTTGTTCTTTCCATTTTTAGACATACACATCCTCATTCAGCCCCTTTCTGGTCTTATCAACTTGAAAGTCAGTAAAACGGCAGATGGTCCAACTACACGGTTTACGTTACCGAGTGAGAAAGTCCTACACCCAATGCCTTTGGCGGCAAGATCTGGTGCAAGTCACTATTGTAACAAATGCCACATGTGGGTGGCACCCTGGTAAAGAAAGTGTTGATAAATTACGAGGTAGCCAGAGGTCACGCTGCCAGCCAGGACAATGTAAATCCGTTGCATAATTATTTATGCTTGCAGAGACCAGACATTCAGTCGATCACACAATCGAGAAAGAAAAATTAGCTCATCAAGGTCCAGACCATTTGAATGACTCGCTACTAGCTAGTTGCGAGTAGTATAGTCGGCGAAGAATAATTAAGACGTAGTTGTTATTACAAGTAGCATAAGAGATATCAGCAAAATGAACAAAAGCTGAGATGAGGCAATGAAATGAATTACCACCACCTACCCTGACAGGAATAACTATAACGTGAAGACAGGAGTGTATTGTACAGATGGAAATGCACACACCCCTTTAACTAGCTTCGAATGCTTAATACAGTTTGAGTTCTCCAGTAACTTTGTCAATGAGACTAGATTGCGCTGGAAGCTAAGGTTATTCCTCCTAGTTTTAACATACCTGGGCCGATTCCCAGAACGGTAGCAGATCCGGAGGGCACCTGCGTATGGCCCGCATCATGAATTAGGCAGTGAGGCAGACCTGCATTACCAGCAGCGTTTTGCAATTTATTTCTACGCTCAAATCAGTAAACATGAATATTACAATGTCTCATAATCCGGCGCCTTTAAGGCAATCTTCTTTTCGCCACAGAGCTCCCACGCAGACACTATCTGTGGACAGTCTTCCAGGGCGTTTCTGTAGCACCCTAGTGTTGCGTGTGAACATTGAGCTGCAACCTTTCCCTTAGACATCCCCAAGTCATTTCTTACAACCAGAACGAGTTTTAAGTCACCAGTAACACTTTGACAAATTTTCGACACAGACTTTGCTGATGCTGATTTTTTGCACAAATACCATCCAAGACAAAAGCTGATACCAGCAGTAAACAAGGCCTGAATAACCGGATGGCCGTACTCCATGTGTCCACGGGGCATGCACACTACTTTAAATATTGCGCTGGTGGTTAAAAGCATTCCCACAATGCTAAAAAAGGTTAATCCAAAATTTATTGCATAATAAAGTGTGATAAAAGAACATTTGAAGATCTTGATTGCTTATGCGGAGAGTGATCTGATGGCTTATGCAGTGAGCAGAAGCTAAAGTGCCTCATTTCAACTTGTGGTTTTGAAGGTCACTTTTGCCTTCAAAAGATGGAGGCAGGTGGCGATGCCCGGCGGTCGGCTGCGGTGCAGCGAATGCTGAGTAAAAGGCAGTATGTTAAAGAATGCAAGTTCAAAATAGCCCAGTACTCATCTTCCATAATGCAGGATACGAACGAGAATGTAGGGTTTTATTATGTACGCCTCATTTTATAGATCGGTCGTCTCAGTGATTTAACAAGAATGGCAACAGATCCTCTTTTTTTGAAGTCGAGTTCGTTGCGTCAGCTATTAGTTGCGTCGTTATGTGTCGTATTTAAGGATATTCTTCCGACTTATAAGATACGTCCACCTACTGAGCAGGAACTGAAGCAAAGGGTAGGAATTACTGACCGTCACATAAGGTTCACGTACACACAGCTAGAGTTCCGAATATCTCTTTACCCCTAAGTGATGCAATTAGTAGCGTGTTCCTTATAGTATCAGCATGCTTTTTTAATCTAGGTCAAAAAAGAGACTAAAAGAATCTGGCGCTTTGAAGAAATTTTACTAAAAAATTTTGAAAAATATGTTCTTCTCATTCAGTCAATCCTCAAAGGTAATTATCCACTTTATTAAATTTTGTATTTTTTTAGACAAAGGGAGGCGAAAGCTCCCAAAGAGCCTCCACATTTATTCTCTACCTAAGTGGACTAAGGTATCCTGTCGGCTTCCTAACCATCACGTTCCCCCTCACAGCCCGAGTTGGTTTGTGCACTTAAGTGTGCCTGCTCGTTGTTTGAGAATAATCCTCTTTTCAACTTTGCCAGTGATCTTTTGGGCGCTTTCCTGCCATACTTGCAAAAGGGAAGCTCATCTGTATGTCATCCAGGCTTTTGCTCATTATCACTCACTTTAGGTTCGGCAGGTTGTGTTCAAGAGTTTAAAAGCCACTTTTGCCTCAGACTCGACAGGGGAGGCAACTCTTCTGGTACTTAATGCATTGTTTTTAAGATTCCCTTTTCTAAGGTTTGTCGTGGTGTCCATAGATTAGCGCGCAAAGTGAATTACCGTATCCGACCCGATGTGGCTAGCGCTATCGCCAACATTGCGATTAAGGAAGTTTCGGATCCATCCATTGACAACAAGGCGGCTCGCAGGAACAGAAAACTTGCTTCTCGAAGGGAGCGAAAGGTATAATTGGATATCTCCTATCTGTGTAAGATAAGGTGTACTATCTATGGTTGGCTACTAGTGTTTTCTCCCGTGTTCCCTAACCCTTTAGTGGACCATTTGGTATGTGTGGAGACGATTGATTAGTTACTAATCCGAGGTGTTAATTAGCGATGCTTGTCACTTTTCTATCCTTGTCTCTTCCTTGTTGCAGAAGGACAAGATATTGGCCAAGTTCGAAAAAGACCAAGCTGAAAGCAAGGCGTCAAAATCGCATGAGGAAAGACTGCGAATAGTTGGTTTTGGTTTGGGTTCATCACTTGCCTCTTTAGAATACGGAAATTTTGAAGGAGATATTATTCGTCTACTTCAAAGTTCTGAAGACTACCAAGGACTCAGACCTACTCTCAGCCGTACTGGCTGGCCTTTCTACGTAAGATGAATAGTTCTTTTAGAACCCTTTCCTCTACTTTTTAAGATATGCTCACGTAATCAATGTGGAGTATGTGGAAAACTTACTTCAATTGATGAGTAACTTTGTCTCTAATCCGGTGAGTTATGCATTGCTTTTTGCCAAAAAAAATTAAATTTTTTTTGTGAACTTAGGTATGATTTACTCTCTCAGAGTTTGCACTTATCAATTTTACCACTTCTGTAGAAGACGAGCTTGCAAGATGGTTTAAACAGCGTGCACACCGCTCTCACTATCTTCAACACCTCTTCAGCAGCCTCTGTGTTGAGGGTCGACCCAACACGTTTCTACAACCACCTCTATGCTCTGCTAGGTTGTATGGCAGGTGTCTGCAACAGACAGATTGGCAGTCCTGCCTCTGGCACTGTTGGCAGCAGCAGTAATCTCCTGCAATACTCCTGGGCTCGAACCCCCGCAGCTTTAGCAGCCGAGACTCTGGTGCAACGGGAGCGCCTCTTAGCTGGCGGCGGTGAACGTGACGAAGGGAATGGATCAGTGCGTTCGATCGGTGCCGCCGAAGTGGAGGGCTTTACCGATGTCATTCTCGCCTGCTTGGACATGCTCCTTGTTTCGCGTCGGAGGGAGGTTTCAGCCACTCGAGTACTGGCGTTTGTCAAGAGACTTGCCTCTCTTACTCTCGTTGTGGTGAGTTGGGACGAATGTCTCTTCTGTAGCTCCAGAGCATATTTTTTTATTCACTAATAGCCTTTTGTAGAAACGTTTATCTATGGAGGGAACTACGTAAAAAAGTCACTACAAAAGTATTTCTCCTTCAGGCCGACACAGCCTGCCTGGCCTCAATGCTTGTGAGTCTGTGGAAGTTCTTCAGCCTCTTCTCCAAGTGTGAAGTGCTCTTCGACTCCGACACCGAAATTGGCGGTCCCTACGATCCCGAGGCTAACGATCCCGAGTTGGCTCGTCCTGCCAGCGCTGCGTTGTGGGAGCTTCACGCTCTTCGAACCCACGAGTCACCCCTGGTACTCTCCGCAATCTTTTTATTGTAAATATGTTTCGTCCTCCACCCTCTCTTGCGATCATCCTGGCAGACAATAAGGGTTAATAGCAAGGAAGGAGATACGAGAAGCATTCAAGTTTGAAAAGGAGTAAAACAAGTTTCAAGAAATACCGATCATGCATACTTTCTTAAAGTATCTCCACCGAATTTCCACACTATTTCTAGCTTTTAAATGGCAGGGATGGACCATTCCAGGACACCTTGGTTCGGTTTGATGCTGACCCAAATGATCCTGTGTGGTTGTTTCCGCGGTTGCCTTGAGAGGACTTATATTCCCGACACTTTCCACACGTGATATATTGTGATTCAGCTAAGTGTTCGGGCTTGGACAGCATCCAAATGTTTGCCGTGGATTAGGGAAGGAACAATCGCTTCTGTGTTCGTTGCTGACAGACCCACGGCCCCCTTGGATACATTTACATCTTCTATTCATTTGTCGTACTACTGAACGGCTAAGCTTTCTATCGTGTTGCGGTGTGGTTGAAGTCCTCTGTAGATACGAGTATGTATCTGTGGGTTTTACACCTTATTTTACAAGATCCTTCATCATTCCCCCCCCCCCCCAGGCCGTTGATTGGGCTCAAGTTCTACCAGTGTTGCTTATTTACACATTCATGGACGGTATCCGTCCTGGCCCACAACATAGACCACGGTCGTTAAATGATAACAGAAGGACCGACTTGCCACTTGGTGCTGCGTGCAGTAGCACCACGTTATCGTCTTTTCGCACGTCTATTAAATGACAAATCCTGTTTTGGTTTGAACACATTTCATAATTTCCCCTGCGTAAAGGAAGGCTTAGCGATTTTTCAGCATTAATTGGATCCTATGTCGCCAAGATACAATGATCAGAGTCTCTGGAGATTGGAATGATAATTTTTTTTTTTGCAAAACCCCTTTCTCTTTATGGCGTCGTCCTAAGCTGCCTCCGCAGTCACCTTTCCTCCTCAAATAGTTTGTGCCACCCAAATAGGAAGACCTCTGACCCCAATAGCACACTCCATCTCATTGCCTTCTATGAATTCAGAGTTACTCAACACATCCATTCCTCGCTGCCTACCCTTACGTCTGGGTTACGCTTAGCTACTAGGGGCGTAGTGTATGTTCTTGAGATTATCGTAGACAGCGCCGCCATGGAGTCTGGCGTCGCCACCCTCGCTAATTGCCTCATGTCGAAGGACGAGACCAGGGCAATCGTCTAGGTTGAACTTGGCTTTGGTAGCTCTTCTAGTATGGATCTTCACGCCTTCCGCGTCGAGTTGGTTCGGCATTTTGTTACCGAATACGGAGATTTTGTTCTCTTGGACCAATGTTACGCCTCAAATCATCTACAAAAACTTAGTGAGGTATGCCGTGCTACGTCGTCGACGTAGAGAAGTGCTGGATAATCCTGGGCATGGGTGTCATACTTCATCGTGGTTGAAACCGACCGATACGGAACTACACCTAGAACAGGTTTTTTCTCTCTTCAGCCACCACTATCTTTACAATTTTACCCCTTTTTCCCCCAGATCCAGAAGATAATCGCACTTATGTTGAAGTGGGTACGCCAGACAGTAAAAGACGGAGCACCGAGACCAACAAACGAGGTGATAGCAGCCCCGGACCATACGCTAGAGTCCCTTTCGGCCATGCATCCAGCGGAGAGGCGTCTCGTTTTGGCTCGCGCTGAAGCCGCCTGTCTCTCCAAACCCACAACGACTGCAGCAAGGCGCGCCTCCACCAGCAAAGGATACGTCAAACAGATCTCTCCGTGGCTGAGAGAACTTATGGCCAAGCACGATGTTGCAGCCCCCGGAAGTCATCCCTCCCATATGATAATTGAAGAGGGGAGGGAGGGGGTCAAAGGAGAAGTTACGGAAGTCCGATAATGGTATTCATAAAGTAGCACGTTGTATAAAAAAGACGTTTTAAGCGTACGTTGTTTTTCATTTTATGGAAATGCGTAAAGTGGGATGCAACAGCGGCCGTGATAACAGCAGGTCTTTTTCTTTGGCATTACTAATAGGTGGTGATAGGGGCTTTCACAAACTGAGGCGTGAGATTCTCTGGCGCCTATTTGTACAGATCTGGAGGACTGATGATTGTTTAGTCTTCGTGGGTGTTCTTCTGGAAGCCGGTGGTGTGCCATTCTTTTACATCGGTACGGTCTCTCACGGCTTTGTCGAAGACTTGTCGGCACACATCGTCTGCAGCGCCAAGCGAACTCTTAGTTGGTTAAATCTACCGAGACTCACTACAGGAGGATTTGAGAGACGTCCGATGTTGGCAACTTCCTACAAACGGGTTCTCTTATCGTAAACTAGCGCAAATTTGAGCCGTTGGTAGCCTATTTACCTTGCAGTGACACACAGTTTTCACTTGTAATGGATGTCGACTGCTTTCCAAATGGTTCGACTGGCAATTTAGTATGATACAATGACAAATTGACCAGAGAAACGGCATTTCTTTTTTCCACAAAATGAAAACCAGTATTTTCAGGATTTATTATTCTTTTGTTCTTCAACATGCTAGAAAAGACGATAAAAAAATGACAAAACTAGACAAAGAAAAAGGCAAACAGAGCGGTGATATCAATCCCCTTACTGCTTGAATCAGGTCGATGAGTTTTTCGGGATCTCCTCCAGATGAGATATCCACCAAATCTATGGGTAATTTGTATTGGGAGAACACACTGGAGCGCATCGTCTTATCGCTTTGCCAACGGAAGTGCACCTCCTGAAACAGAAGGGTTCTTTGAGTCCAAAACGGAACTTTGACTTTACGCCTGTTCCATATAATTGAAGGCCATGGGGGTGGAATTGCACGCCTTTCACCACTACCAACAGCTGGCGCACTTCATCGTGGACCAGCCCAGCCACCGTTCGCCATGGTAGAAGCAAGCAACGCTGGCAGCGTGTGCAAGTACCCATTTGCCTTGTAAACGAAGGCGTTAAACTCCAACCCTGAGATGCCCCTACTGTAGCGGTTTCTAGTCCACAGCATTTCATTCCTGTTAATGTCAAATCTACGGAACGCCTCATTCCAAGGATGGCTGCCATGGAATCACCCAAGAAATAACTCCCTATGGGAGAGGAGTGGAATGGGTGTTCTAGCACGGTTCAGAAGTATTGTCAAACCGTTCTACACCGAAGCTACATTCCTAGTGTAAATTAAACCGTGAGGAAGGCATGCCAATATAACAGTAGGCAGCAATGCCGAAGAGGGAAGCAATAAATCCACCCCTTGAAGTATGTTGTCGGCAATTTAACCAAAGCTCTCTCACTATTTATCACTCACCTTGTCAATGGGGAAAAGTCTCAGCTCCGACCAGTTAAACATTAGACCATCCGTAGGAGGACCATGGACATTGAAGTCGATCAACTTGACACAACCCGGTGATTCAAACTTTTGGGAGGTAAAAGTTGTGAGGTGAACTTACCTTGTGCCCAACTGACACGTCCATTACATCTGCAGGAGGAATAATAGAATGGATGACCTACAATCGTCCAGAGGAAAATTTCCCTTGATATTTCTGTCAAAAAAGTCGAAAATGACTCGCTTTATGTTGACCTGTTCGATTTCAATAAAGTTGAAGTAGGAGTCGTAGTGCCGTTGACAAATAGCTGAAAGGCTCTGAATAGGAAACAGTCGGTTAACTAGTCACCTACCGTAGAGCTGATTGGTTCTGATGAAGCATCGAAATTCACCGTCGGGACGGATTTGGCGCCAGGCTCGTAGGACTAACTTCAAAGAATGCTGTGGTTCATCGACCTCCTCATTCCTTTTAGCGTCTGTACAAAAAGCGAATCTGATTACTCAAATACAGACAAGAGGGAGGTACATACGGTGCGTAGATGTCGTGAGATATGAAATCTGAAGCCTTTAAAAGAACAAGGAGATCAGTTGCAGAGGTGCATTTTAGAGTGGAGCCGAAGTTAATCCAAGCCGCGTCCTTGGGAGCACTCCAGTTGAGTTTGGGAAAGACTGCTCCATCGAGAGAAGCAATAATTTCGTTAACTTTGGCCTCAAAATCTGGGAATGATGGTGCTTCTAGTTCATCATCAGACCCGTCTTCGTTTGACCAGGAATCCTAAATACCGATGCCAGATAAAGTTAAAAATTGTTGGAAAGTACTCAGTGATTAAGTCGTTAAATTAACATCTTACATCATCAGAGTCATCTGAGAATCCATCACGTTCAGCTTTAATGGAGTGAGCACTATAAGTTCCTGTTCATCGATTTGATTAAAGAACCTACTTTTTAGGAGAAACTAAGGGAGCATTTTTTATGTAATCAAGAATTTCGTCAGGAAGGTCCATGATAAAACTGTAAAGCAGTTAATTGGAAAGAGACAGAAGGACAAACCTTTTGATTGTGTATTTTTTAAAGCGTGGATACCAAGACTCGAATGAACACGCCAGAACATCACCGCGCTTCATTTTCCAGGAACCTGAACATAGAAAGATTAAGCAACGCCCAAAAACAAAATGCAAGTAGAGGAAAAGTGTGCTATTCTACAGAAACATTAAGGTCAGAGAGTAAAAAAATAAGGCTCTATTCCACTCGACTAATACAGTTGTATCTAATCAAGGGTAACTAGGCTAGTCTTTCTTCACAAGAAAGCACAGAGAGACAACCGCGGCCGCAGAGTTGCCAGAACCAAAAATCTCCCAAACAATCTTACCCATTTTAATGGAAAACGGACTCTATTACACCATACATTTAATTCAAGAAGGAAAAAATTCGGAACAAATGCCCACACTTTAAGTGAATATAAACTATTGCCAGAAGGGTATTTCAGAGCTTTTTAGCTGATACTAAGCAAGAAATGTGAGCGAATATACTCAGCATCGAAAAATAAAGAGGAAACCCCACCTACATGTGTTTGAAGGGTCACGAGGGTTATCAACAGTGCAAGGACTCCCAATTTAAATTATCCGCCATGTAAATCAACCTCGTATCGTGTGCAAACACATAAATAAACCTCCAGCGGTAACTGGTTGCGCAAAATTTGACTAGATCACATTTTTCCAAGCACTTTATGCATTAAAGGTAAAATTTATTTGACTGTACACTTTATATCTGTGCATTTAATTTACCCATTTATTATGCATCCATCCCTTCCTGTATTCGGACTTTGGTGCATTTGAAGAAAACCACTGGCATTAGTAAAAAAAATTTGGTCAGATGCATTGAGTTGGACACTTTTGCAGCATTTTAATTGTTTGGTAGGCTGCACGTCTTTTGCGGATTTCTGTTTACCCTTCCCTTATTGAGTTACAAGTCAAAACATGCGTCGATTCGCAGCGTTTAGCAACCTCTTATAGACAAAAAGGATAATAAACCCGGAGGATACATACATATTCGACATAGAGGGCTTGGGGCTATTGGTATGGCCCAGAGGACAGTCTAACCGGATTAACTACAATGGGAGACAAATCACCCAGCACAATAAATCAGGCTTTGAACGGCCAACGCATCACGAGCATGCATTAGGGCAAAACAATCCAGCACATGCGAGCGTCTGAGTACTAAATCATTTTTTATATTTTGACTCTAATTGTTTCTTTTCTGTAACTAGTAGAAAGTTCCTAAATTCTTTTGAAAAGAAAGATACAATCATTGCATTCATAACAAAATTTTTAGAAAAATGCCAACTTATGAATGTTTCCTTTGAAAAGTTAATCAGTGCTTCAACTGATACCAATGCAAAGTTTATTTAATGTAATTTGAGTTTAAGTTTATGCACTTACATTCATATAGTTTGATTAACGCAATTTTATGCATTATTGCATAAAAACTGCCCGGTCTTTAAAATTTCTTGTACCTAACAATCTCTGAAGGTGCGGATGAAGTAACCTGGATGTATGGTTAATATAATGGTAGATATTCATGAACTCATCTATTACGCGATCCTGAAGGTCTCTTTCCTTTTTTTAATATTTACTGCTTCTTTAAAAATTGTCTGCAAGTCTGACATACTAATCAAGTTGCAACATAATGCCCAAAAACACACATGAAGTTGTTCAAATGTTGGATACACCAGCTTGCCGGTACAAAAGATCACGTTTTGAGAGAAGTTGTGTGCAAGTTTCGTCATCGCCATCACCATCATTTTTGTTACAATGCTATGGCAATGACAACGCCAAATAGAATCTTAGATACTTCAGCATTTTGATGTGGTTCTTAAACCTTCGACCCAAAACTTAAGTGTTCGAGTCTTCATTATGTAATGTGCAGATTTGACGGTTTGTTCAACCGTGTGTTGAACATGCAAGTACTTGAGTCTACGCGGTTTGCGCTTCCACTAGGCGTCATGATTATGGCACCGTGCTGGGTGCCCTTCGGGCCTCCTGTACGTTTCTAAGTAATTTACTCCGCCATACTATGGCAGCTTTGCTGCGATTTCGAAGGATTAAATAATCCTATCCCGTTAGCATTTATATGAAGCAAACAGAAATCAGAACTCCATTAGTTTGCTTCCCTAAAACTGTACAAGTCAGCAAAGACCCCGATTTTGACCTTATGGTTTGCAAATCACGCGGAACCATGATGATCAAAAAGGTGGATTATAAGACTTAAGGTGATCGATTTTACCCAGAATGATAAGTTAGACACGATAAAATAGTTACTTTGATAATAGTTCTCGAAAAAAGGGACTCAGGAAAATATGAACTTACAACTCAAACGCTATTAGCCAATTACGCAACTACTCCAACGTTTATCCAATCATTTTCCAAATTTTCGTTCCCATAATTCAAAATTGGTGTGCAAATATGTACTAATGCTTTTGTGATGTTCTAGATTTTCTCCTCACTCTCATAAAGGGTGCACCTAATGGTGCCACCGGTGCTATTTCACATGCACATTCGCACTCATAGATCACCAAACCTGCAGTAATTCAGCTTGAATCTGCCTGACGCACGCACCGGATGTAAGCGATTATACGAAAGATGCCTGTTTACGTCTACACAGACGTCTTCCGGTTAAAGTTCTGAGTGCGGGTTCCACCATCTCGATTTTACCACCTCCAGAACAGTCGGCGGTAGTGTAAATAATATCCGATTCCACGCGTTGAAGAGAGAGCGTCACCTGGACGATGTTTACCTTCGGCATCCAGGCACACATTCCACGTTGAACATGTGGTGCGTGTCATTATCCCCACATCTAACCCCTTATACCATCTTTAATCCTTTTTGGGATATTGTTTGAGGGGCTACCTAGAAGCTCACCAACCATTTCCGAAAACTCGGTGAATCTGCGCACGTCTCCTGTACAGGCTAAGCCAGAACTGAAACCAGCTCGTGTGCCTTCAGAGGTAGCGCCAATAAAAATGGTTTGGTAAAATAAGACGGAAAAGTCCTTGTTGTTCTCTTTTCAACAAAAAAGCCCCAACAGAACACTTCTTCTTCTTTAAAAATCTGCAAAATCAAAGTAGGCAGATGTAGCTAACTAAACAGACTAGTTGTTTCATTTTTTTGTCTTTCTGTTTACTCCGTTTTGCATGCGTTGTGTCGCCATACTTATCAAAGCGAGGCGGGGGTGGAGTCGGGGGCGAGTGAACTTGTTTACACTTCGACGTGGTAACAGCTCTGTGCGTCATTACCATTATCACCTTGTCACTGCAACCACCACCTCTCCACCTCCAGCACACAAACAAACCGATTTCCACAGGTGGTATCATAACTGCATGGCCTTATTGTTTAGGCTCACGCACGCACGTACGCACGCGCCCAGGCAGCGCACCGAGAGGGTGCACAAACACCCGATAAATCGATTGTGCTCGCGTGTGTGCGTGCGTGCGTACACGCACTTGCGTGTGCTAGCGCTCCGTTGATAGGTAGCCTTACCGTTACCGACCCACACCCTTCGGCGTCCGTGTTTCAAAGAATTCCTCCTTGGCTCTTGCATGATGGCCACGCACTCGCATCCTTCAGGCCCTAGGCTCATGAATGTCCTCGTGTTGATGGACCTTTAGGCTTGAGGTACCACTTCAGATTACGCGGGATTTTTGTAAAAGTGTGGGAGGTAGATGCTTAGCCCCTACCGCACCAGATCTGCAAACGCTCTGTGTTAGTTCAAAGTGGGAGACGTTTAAATGAGGTGAAATGTAAGGCGAAGGGGGCCTCGTCACTTTAATTCCTCGGAAAAAGAAGTCACCGTGGGGATCCTACAGACAGCGGTGAATGAACTTTAACGTCAGACCTTCTGTGGATAAAGTTCTACCTGGTCCGTGGATTGAATGGCGGAGGCTGACATGACAACAAAACCGGAGGAGACATAGAAAGTAGTGTTGGGTGATGAGTGGTCAGGCCGAAATAATGTGGTAATTATCAACAGCCATTCCTGTTCCGCTGCGTGGAGTGCCTCGAATCTGGCACCTGGTTGACGAGTGGCGTAAAGTGCAACAATGTGGGTGATAGAAGGAAAGGGAGAGGAGGGAATTGGATAGTCCCTGTTTAACTTAAACCACTATCAGCTTTTTAACAAAAATATGTGAAAGGTCGTGGCGTCTCATATATGTGACACAGGGACTCCCCTACCCAAACTTGGCACACCCCATCTGTATATGAGCTGCCTACTGGTTAATGTTAATTGCCGGTTGATCCGCATGTGCTAAGGCCTATGCATGTGTCCACCTCGCGTTACTGACAGGTCCAGGTATGCCCCAAACACTCCATCCAATGCGACCTCTCTGGAGAGTACCTCCTCCCACGTGCACAGGGAAGGGGCAGGCAAACTGTTGACGGAACCCATTGATACCAGAGCCGGTCTAGTTAGACCCGACAACTTCCCCCCACTGTCAAAGGAGATTAAACTCATCAGCACTTTGTCCTCATCATTCAAGTAGCCCAAAGTTCAAGGTCAAGTGGAGAATAGGACCCTAAAATAGTACATTTCCTTTGCAAGAGTGCATTACAAGTGGCCACGGAATCTCATCCTTCCTCATTTGTCACTTAACTATGAGCCCAGTTGGCTCCAACTTAATGGGTGACATTAGTGACAAGTAGTAAGTCCATTTCGACGCCTCATACCGTCCGTCCATCTCGGGTGGACAATCAATCCTGTCTGATGGGCAACATCAAATTCCTCAGAATGGGTTGTTACATAGAGGGTATGGTTTGGAATCCGTCGCCTTCTTGACTGCCCCATCTTCAAACATTTTTGCGTTCAGCGTCACATATATGTAACATATACTCTGTGTGTCTTAACGCTTATTGACTGCAACAATTTGGGTCACAGAGAGATTGGTTGAGGTTACACAACAAAATGGATGTAAAATGATAAACATCATGTGTCTAATAGTTGCTGAATGACAGCTGAACTAGTTAGTCCGCTGTGCGCGCATCCATTGGTGCTACATTCGAAGAGTAGACCATCCAGACCGCAATGTCATAGATGATGATAAAGAAAGGGTTAATTTTCCTCACCGAAAAGTAATTTGTCACTCTCCCTGAAGAATATATCCACCCACCTTCTCTGATATCCTCCTCGAACCGAAAATTACTAGATGGAGGAAGCGGTAGCACCTTTCAAATTTCCTTTCTTTAAATGGCTTATCCAATTAATGTCCTGTTTAGCTGCTTTTTTACCAATGCTGCCCCATCCTTTGCAGACTAGAGGAAACGCGAGAGTTGGTGGTAATCACAGTCACTGCCAAGCTCTGAGCTGAAGGGAAAGTTGCCCGTTGCAACCAACTGGATATTTGTCTGCTGTAATCTAACTAGAACAAGTCAACCAATCAGCTTGCAACACAAATCTTCTGCAACCCTACCTGTCATCAACTGGCAAATGACACCTGTTACACAAATGTGGTATGCTTGATAGAGTAAGAGTGACATGTAGGGGATTTGATGTGACATCTACAAGCAGGGGAATTTAATAAGAGAAACTTAATCCCTGAGAGGATCCTTCGAGGCCCCTTTTATTAACGGACGGAGTTAAGGGAGGAGGGATGTGTGCGAGTCCAGGTGAAAGGTAATACCTCTTCCTCCTCCGCCGCTTCCAAATAGCCCCCTTACTCATCTACAAACGTCCTGGGGAAGTTTGGAAATTCCTAAATCCGGATTCTTTTTCTCTACATTGTGGAGGCAAAAGTCTTTTGTAGGAAAAAAAAACTAATGGATAGGATAGTAAAATTTATAATGCACTTTTTAAATAGTGTTTCCTACTTTCTTTTTTTGTTCTTTTTTTTTTGTTTTTTTCTCCCTCTAGAGGCTATAACGTGAGGATGCATTTTATTTCTGCTTAAATTTTGTAATTTTTATCCACCAGATGATGCTGATGATGGTGGTGAGGGTTTAGGGTCCCCTAAGAAAAAAGGCAGTGAGAAAAAGTTCTAATGACGCACTTTTTTCGCCTTTCCCTCATTTTCACCCTCAAGTTAATACCGCCCCTCTTATTCTTCTTGACCTTCACCCCCCATTCCCTCCTCCGTGCTCCGGCCTCCCCCTCCCCACTGCAATGCCTCCTTTAAGAGGGAGGGTTTAAAAGAAAAAATGCCCCACTCCCTCTCACACTCTCTATCTCTCTCCCTTTCTTTTTTACCTTGACTTGACAAATTGATAAACAGCTGATGCTTCAAATTCAAAATGCGCGTCACTTGTGAGAATCAATAATTTGACCAAATTTTTTGTGAATTTCCGCCCAACTTGACACGCTTTTTTCCCTCCCCACAACTGACGTCTAGCCTCCACCTTCTGCCTTTGTTGCTGTCGTGGTATAGAAACAGGAAAGTCACATTTTGTGCCAAATTTCTATTTTATCCAATCTTCTCACCTACGGAGAGGCATATATATACGCACCCGCACACACACACACACTTGGAAACACACCTACACATACACACACAAGCGGAGAGAACGTGTGTGAGAGAGAGCGAGAGAGAGAAAGAGAGACCTGACTTGCAAATTTTAATCGGTTGTTGAAAAGGCTTGTTTATTCTAATAAAGCCCCGGAACCAACGAATCACAAGCCTTGGTGCATTTGGTGTATTATCGCAACACAAGCACTGAGCCAACCAACCAGTCGGTACGCTTCGGTCATTGTTTGGTCATGTCGTCGTGCTGTGATGTAAATCAACTTGAGTGTGGCCTTCACTCGCTGCAACTGAGCCTGGCTAGCGGTGCTGCGACTGCAGGAAGGCCTCCCTACCAAATTAGTGATTGGAGTATGAGCCTTGACGCCGCCCTGTCACAGAGTCTTGTCAGTCGACAAGGCAATCAAAATGCAGCGGCTCTCTCCGCAGAGGAGGGAATTGAAAAACTCCTCAGCCGAACCAAGTACACTATTGCTAAGGAGAATGGTCAACGTCGGTATGGACCGCCACCCAATTGGACAGGTGAGATACCGCCACGGGGATGTGAAGTTTTTGTGGGAAAAATTCCACGAGATTGCTTTGAGGATGAGTTGATACCAATCTTTGAAAAGGTCGGTCTAATCTACATGTTTCGTTTGATGATGGAGTTCAACGGACACAACCGAGGCTATGGGTTCTGTGTGTACACCGCGCGAGAGGACGCCAAACGCGCGGTGGATGAGCTAAACAATTACGAAATCAGGAAGGGCAAAACCATCGGTGTGTGCCTGAGTGTTGACAATTGCCGTCTCTTTGTGGGCGGTATTCCAAAGAACAAGACAAAGGAGGAGATTCTCGTGGAAATGCAAAAGGTCACCGATGGCGTAAAAGACGTTATCTGCTATCCCAGTGTGGCCGATAAGTCCAAGAATCGGGGATTCGCCTTTGTGGAATACGAGAGCCACAAAGCAGCCGCCATGGCTAGACGTAAACTCATTCCTGGACGGATTCAACCCTGGGGTCAACAGATAGCTGTTGACTGGGCCGAACCAGAGCGAGAAGTCAACGAAGAGATTATGATGAAGGTATGGGACAACAATTTTTTTTCTATTTCTTATCTTTTTTTGTAAAAGCCCTTTATTCATGAACTGTAGGTTAAGATTTTGTATGTCCGAAATCTGATGCTTGGTACAACAGAGGAGCAGCTACGGGCTCAATTTCTGGAGGCTGCAGGGGCTGGAGATCAGGCTATTGAACGAGTGAAAAAAATTAGTGACTACGCTTTTATTCACTTCAAAGATCGCGAAGTGGCACAAAGATGTCTGGAAAAATTAAATGGTAGACCACTTTTTATTTTTCTCTTTATGCTCGAAATGGATTAATACATAAACGTTTTACTAATCTAGATTTTCCGTTATTTTAAATATTTGTCTACTGTGCCTTTTGTGAAAAAAAAATCTGGAAAATTTTCAATCTGCAGAATTTTTCAAAGCTGACACAAAATTTTGAGTTATTTGTCAATCAGCTGTTTATTTATTGATTAGACAAAAATCGATTCCTGGTTTATGACGTCAAATCATCTGTTTATGGCGCCTAAAATGATCACTTTTTGATGGGTGTTGCAGTTAGACAAGCGTCAGTAGTTGATTGGGGAGAAATTCCCCTTTTCCATTAGCGGACCAATAGGAGGGCAGCTTTAGCGGGGATGACGAGCACCTAGCCAATAGAATCACGAGGTTAGATGAAAGCGACTGAGGAACTTACCTCTGATTGGCTAATTAGTGATTATTTCCTAATCAGGAACTATAATTGATGGTTCCACAGTGGAGGTAACATGGGCTAAACCTGCAGATAAAGGTGAACCTTTACGCTCTCAAAATTCCCGTTCGGGCAGACAGTTGATGGATTGGAGCCTTAACGGGGATGTTACAAGCCCTGCCAACTACTTCCTTGATCCCACAACGGCCTTTTTGGCCGGATTCAGTCCTCTTATGCTTCCCGGCTCTGGGTAGGTTTCTTGCGGACCTTTGGGATTCCTAAGTAATGCAGAAATGGTTGTCTTCTCCATGCCCTCTTCTTTTTTCTCCTCCAGTTGTGCAAGAAGTAGTTCCGCTAGAATTGGACGACGGAATGCAGCTGGAGGTAGAAGCGCTGCCGCCCAACGTGAAAGAAAGCATCCAGTAGAGGTGAATCTCAACTCTTTTTTAATTACTTTGTAGACAAAATATCATAGATGAATCAAAATATTTGACTGATTGAATAGTGGTTTTGTATAGAGCGCCTATCAATCACTTAACTGAATATGCCTTTTATCGTGTTGACAAGTTACAATTTCTGGAGCTACCTTGCCGTGAGTTACTTTATACCTTCCCAAAATGAGACAACAAGATCAAATTATTTGGCAAAAAATGGAAAAAGAAAGAGGAAAATAGATTTCCCCTCTCCCTCTACTCCCAACCCCTTATAAGTAGGTATTTCAGTAGCGCTTTCTGATTCAACCACGCAGCGTGGATGAGATTGTTAGCCTTGCAGCCTACGAAATTCATTGTCTCTACGCGCTTGTGTTTTCGCGGTGAATGATTTCAACATCCTCAATCTATAATCAAAGTGCTTTTTCCAGCCGCTGACTTGTTAATTGTATGCGTACGTGTGTGCGTGATTAGTAATGGTGGAAAGGTCTCCTCCCATCTCTTCCACCCTCCGATTCTCGCCAATCAGTTCAGCACTCACCCACACACACGCACACACAATACGACCGCACTAAAGGCAATTTTGCTAAGGCAAAAGAATGAAAGAAAATTGATGGATCACGGAAATAATTGAGGGAGGATAAAAGAGGTTCTGTCTCCTCTCTCATGACCTTTTGGCGTCGCTCTTTGTCTCCTTGTCGCCTCGTTTCTCTCTGTCTCACCCATCTTTCACCTTGATCAGACATTATCCTCTTAATGTATTATATAAAAAAAGGAAAAATTATTCCAGATTTATTTAATTATGCGATTCTGATTATTTGACAAAAGGGAAAGACAAGTGGCAGCTCTTTTTGACACCTGTCTAATGCTCTTTTCTGGTAGAAACTGCAACAACATCAATCCAATCCAATGCTATATCAGGAGGTTTGTTGTACGCCCTCCCCACTTGCTTAGCCTGCAGCTCACTGCTTGCCCTTCCCACCACTCCGCCTTTCCCTAATGGCTGCACCAGGTCCCCCTCCCTCTACCCCCTTTTGCGCATGTGCGTGCGTGTGTGTGGATGCCTCCAAATCTTGCCCTTTTGAGTTATAAAAAGGCGTATTTTCTGTTCTTCCCTTTCCTATCACAGATTATGGAAGATTTCTGCCAACGCAGTGGTTTGGAATCCCCAATTTACTCAGCCCTTCCAGTGGATATTGTCGACTGTACAACTGGTGGAAAGATCCAACTTTTTATCGGTCAGGTAAGAAATACATCCATCTTGAATCTTTCCAACATAGCGAGTGTGTTGTGGCACCTGAAAGGCATGAGCATGGACGAATGCCTGTGATTGATCTTCTTAATCACACATTAGGGCAAAGACTGTAATTTCCATGTGGTTCCTGAATACCACGATGTTTATGTGGAGAAGGCGCAACAGAAGGAAAAGAAGTGTCATACTTTTCCGGGTTCCTTGTTGAAAGCTAAATTTTACCGATACAACCTATTCCTTATCAATCTTCGCGCTCAATCCGAGAGTCATTTTCTGAAGGCATAGTAAGGTCTAGAAGAGATGGAAGGCTGTCGACTAACTAGTGATGAAAGGATAGCCTTTCACCAACATTGAGTGTTATGACTTCATCCAAGGTCGCCCTTTATTTGCCCCTCTCGCTTCCCTAGGCCATTATATCCAGCCTACGATTGCGGTACCTCACACCGGGGTACTACAACACAGCGGAAGAAGCTAAAGCTGGTGCAGCCGAGATAGCTGTCTACAATCTACACTGTAGTCAACTTCAACTGGCCATGGCAGATTGTACGTTTCCTTTTGATTGCACTCCTCTCCCTACTTCCTCCCTCTCCTCCCCTCCCCTCTCCCCTCCAGTAGGAGCTGTGGCAGAAGGGATATCTGGGCGGTTTTGTTCCCCAGAATTAATATTATCTTACACTGCTGTAGATGGCCTATCGGCAGGTAGTTGCCATGTCATCAGCGCCAACAAAAGGTGAATAAATTAGGAAAGAGTCCCGTGATATTGCTCTCTTTCTCTCTCTAGTACACGTCCCACTGATTTACATACCACCAAGCCTCCGAAACACTTTTGACTACTGCCTGTAACCAAGACTGTGATATGCACTTGTCATACGCTGTCACAAGGCAAAGTAAAAAAGGAAAAAAAACAAGGCATTCATGGGTCATTTAATCACTTGACTTGTTTGTGCTTGTGACAGGCCCACACATGATTGGCTTTGCAAGTGACGATGAAGTACAATCAGCTGGTCACTCGACTCAATCACAATTGTCCAAGAGTCGAAGGGGCAAGAGACACAAAGATGAGACGAAACATCATCACTCTCTCAGTCCAGTGGTTAGGGGATGCCATAGAGATGAGATAGACACACAGAAGAGGTCATTGAGATGCCATCACGCGGATGCCAATGAAGAACAAAGTGGTGACGATGATGAGCATTACGTGTGTGGGGGGCTAGAGGTCTTTAAGAACAGCGGGTTAATGCCAACGGCGACGGGAGAGGAGGTGACACCACATTATTGGTGTCATCCAGGTGTATGTGCTGCTCATACCAGTATTCCCTATGTACCACCGGCATTGACACCTCTTCCAGCATTCTGTGAATGTTGTCACCTTCCTGAAGAAGTAGTACCCACACCGATCCTTATCGGTGCGAATAATCCGCCGGAATGGAGCAAAACTCCACCTAGTAAGACGAGGTTCCTTCGTTGACGTTGTTGTTGTTTACTGCTAGGGGTATTCACTGATTATACCTTGTCCCGTTATTATTTGATCACAGTGAATGGAACACTCCCATCGACAACTGCTACGGGCGGAATGATTCCGAGCGCTTCGACGGCTTCCCTCCTTCCGATGGTCTTTCCACAGGCGATGTCTAATCGAAGTTTGCCCTTCCCACCTCTACCATGTCAGTCAGGTCTCTATCCACCATCACCGGGCTCCCTGACTCCAATGTTGCCTATATCTACGTATGACAGTGGTCTTCCACTACAGAATCTCCCAATACAAAATCAAATCCTCGACTTCCAGTCCCCATTAATCTCCAATTCCCTCTTGTCGTGTGGAGGAATGATTCCGTCTGGAGCGGTGGTAGTTGATCCAACTGCCATCAATACACCTACGAGCAGTACTACTACTGCCGCATTTGGAGGGCTTCAATCTTGTCCCACGACTAACAGTGAGGCTCTAGCAGAGTTTAAGCAGAAGTCACTGGTGAGTCAAAATAATAAGCACATCGGTAATGCACCTGTGAACTTTCTTCCATCACTGATTCCGGGTCTGTCAACACCACCTCCACCTCAACCACCACCTCCGCAACCAGCACAGCCGGCATCTACTGTTGCTGCTGCCGCAGCTGTTGCCGCGGTTGCTGCTGCTGCTGCAACTGCAGGGTCGTTGAACTTCAAACTACCTGTATCCCCCACGGATTCTATCCTCAATGCCTCTCAGATGAGTCTTAACGGTCTTCCATGTTCCACTACAGTGGCAAGTGCTACAATAGCAAAGCAGTCGTTGCTGAATACCCTCAACAACACTGCCTCCTCGTGAATATTGAATCCTTCAACGCTCCCCTCTTCCTCGGACCCCTTCGCCTCTCTCCTCCTCTGCCTTTGCATCTTGGTTTTGACTTGTTGTTTTAGGCCACTGGATACTAATCACCTTTTTTGTCATCTCTTTTTTCATTTCTTTTTATCTTCTCTGGAAAAGCTGTTGTCGTTGTTGATGTTGTTGTTGTTTACTGTATGTACTCATCTTCAACTGTTCACTTCACATATTTCTCACTATATCTGGTTTTTTTCCCCTTCCAAACCCTACCCCGTGTAAAGCACGTTTCTTGTTCGTCTGTTTTCAATGTTGGATGGTTGCTGGGTTGCACACCACCATGATAGCACATGCGTGACAATCTGATTCCACCTTGTGGTCCTTGGAAAAAAAAAACAAAGAGAGAAGATGCTTATTCCCTGGTTTATCTCCAAAGTTGCCTCTAGTACATTTGTGGATAGAAACAAATAAAGAAAGAGGGGGAGGTAGACGGTTTTAGTATCTTGACAGTACAGAAAGAATGTTGTTGCTTCTATAATCCCATTCTCCAGTTCCTCCCCCCTTCCCCCGCTCCCCTAAACCCGAACACTTTAACTGACTTTTCCTTTTAGCCTCATTTTGTCTCTGTTATAACTTAATAAATTTTCATACATCTTCTTCTTGAAACAAAGGAACCACAAGATGAATTTGTTGCATTAAGAGGGATAAAAGAACAGCTGACAGGTCAAAGGCCATATCGGCAGAAAATAGAGCAGCCCACAGCGGAGAGTTATCGGATCTGCTCTGAGGTGTGAATAATGCGTAATGGTGTGGTATCATGTGCCACCCCTTGGTGGCCTTAACACTGCAAACAGGTTTCAAATATTTACACATGTCATGCCAAACGAGCGTGCAATCTCACTCAACCAATAGGGTGGAGAGAGAGTGGCGGGTGGGAGGGTGGGGGGGGGCAAGGAGATGAGGGCCTGGTGCCACGATCCTGGTATTGGCACCTGTGCACTTGTGTGTGCATGTGGCCTTAAGTAGCTGTGTAAACAAACATCGATTGGCATGTGTTGACGCCCTTCGGGTATACACAAATACCACTGATCGATTGGCAGGCGCCAACACAGCTCAGCCTCGTGGTTGCTATGTCAGTGAGAGGTGTTCAGCGGCGCGTAATAAATTCCCTTTTTAGAAAAGTCATTTGTCGCTTTAACCTATTTTAAATCATATCGTTTTTCACTGATTTGTTACTTTAAAATAAGTTAGTTCACAAATGTTCAAAGTTCAAAAGATCAATCGTTTGCTACCTGAGCCACGATGATTGTGTGTGCGTGTTTGTACGTGTGCATGCATAGAATCGAACTTCTCAAATGTTACGAAATGTAAATTTCTTCTTTTCCTTCTTTATTTTCATTTTTAAAAGGGAGCTATAAGGTGGTCGGGGGAAAGAGGAAAAGTAGCGCCTTGGCTTACAGGACACAAAGAGGCTCAAGGTATGGCCTGAAAATGTAAACCACTTCTCTGCTGGCTAGCGAAACTGCATAGGGCATTGGGAATGGGAAACTGAGTAAATGTCGAGATGACTGTCATGCCTATCATTGACGTGCAAAGTGAATGTGAACTTTGAACTGGCACTAATGTTAGTAGTTGAGCTAACTTTTACAGACACTTTGAAACCCTTAACTGGAGTGTGTTTGCAAATGACGTCACCGTGTGCTTGTGGAGGTGAAACATTTCATTTTTCTCCGCCACGGAGAAGGTTAACCATAGCAAATACTAGAATGGAGTGGTGTAAATAACAATAATTTTCTAAGAGATATAATTTAAGAATGAAGGGTTTTGTTTATTAAAGTCTGCAAACCAGAACTGCCTGTTTATGGGGATTGGAAAGTATCCAATTAGTCATAAAACAGATTTCATAAACAAATGCAGGAACTATTTAAAAAGAATCTGCATTTTTGCATAAAATTGGAGGATTACAAAAAAATTCAATTTTCTATGCCAATTGATAGATCAATTTATCGAGAAACTATAACCTTGAAATTATTCCAAGTAATACTTTCCAGACAAAAAACTAGAATAAGAAACATTTTCAGAGAAGATTCTTTAAAGTGTGTCGAGTAAATTATGTTTACAATCATATATGAGAGTCGTAGGCAGACAAGCTTCTATTAGGTTTTCTTAAAATGCCTTTATGAGAATGTTAAGCATTTAGCTACCTTAATTTAATGTGCAGTATAAACCTTTCAAATCATGGCCCTTGTATTGGCTCAAATAAAAATTTTGCACGATCTATAATATTTCTGAGCCAGGGTTGTTTGCATTGCTTAAACTAGACAGCGTAATATTTGTAAGCGAGGGTGAAGTCGGTTTTGGCCTAGGCAACGGTTGGTCATGCAATCTGCTTCTATCGTTCAAGGAAAAGAAAGCGCAGAAAAAACTGCCAGATCCATATTTGTCGGAAATATCCCATACGAGGCTACTGAGGAGAAGCTAGTTGAACTGTTCTCCAAAGTGAGTTTGCCCGTCATCTTTGTAAAATTAAATAGGCCGGACCTGTTGTCAGCTTTCGTTTGGTCTATGACAGAGAATCTGGCAAGCCCAAAGGCTATGGTTTTTGTGAATATGCTAACCCCGCTATTGCAGCCAGTGCTTTGCGGAACTTACAGAATATTGAATTCAATGGACGGCCTTTGAGAATCGGTGCTGCTGCTGGTGAACAAAACTCAGCGGAAATTGCTCTTACAAATCCATCAGTTGGTCCTCCTTTAGAAAATCCCTATGGAAATCCAGTGGATCCCGCAAAAGCTCCTGAGGCTATCAGTCGGGCGGTGGCCAGTCTTCCACCCGAACAGATGTACGAATTGATGAAGCAGATGAAGTTGTGCATCCAAAACAATCCAAACGAGGCTAGAAATATGCTTCTTCAGAATCCTCAGCTTGCCTATGCTCTTCTACAGGTAATACCTTGAAACGCATTACCAAGTGGCCCAATATTGTTTGCTAGACTGGCTTGGTTCTTCCCTTGATTAGGCACAGGTAGTGATGAAAATAGTCGATCCAAAGGTTGCAATTGCTATGCTGAATCGAACACATGATCAGATTCCTCCTATGAGACCGGAAAATGTAACGTCTACAATGTGTAAGCCGTCTGAACCCGGAGTGGGCGGTAGTGGTGATGCGAGCAAACCCCCACAACAACCGTTTCCAGCGACGCCAATGAATGGTAATCAGTTCTCCAATCAGCCATCAACGTTTCCGGGGGAATTTCCACCCGAACAATTGTCACAGTCCATGGGTAAGTTCATAAGTTTTTTTTCAAGACGGAAGGCAAATTAGCTGAATAGATGATCCTAATGTGACTGCGTACTTGCTTCGCCTAACTCTATGATTTCTTGGCACCGGTATATTTAAGGTATTTCCAATTTTTCTGAAAACTGCCTGGGTTAGTTCAATAATTTCGGAAGGAGGAGGGCGTAATTAGCCATCATGGGGAATGCTGAGCCTCACTAAGGTATTCACACCTTACACTTTTTTATATTTCGTCAGCTAGAGGCGCTTTTAAGCCATTACTGATCAAAAACCTGGCTATAACTAATACTTCATACGATTTTAAGAATATTTTTATTCCCATAATTTTTAATGCGCATATTTTGTTGCTGTGCAGAGGCATAAGGGCTTGTTTACGGATATGAAAGGCGATGGGATTAATGATTATCTCAAAAAGTGGAGCACCATCTGCCTCAGGTACACGTTTCAAGGTGACCAGATGAGTTAACGAGGTTTTTGGCTGAAATAAACTTTCCCCTATGAGATACAAGTCTGCTGTGAATTTCACCTCTATGAAATGTAGAGAAGGCCAGCCGTCTTCTCTCTCACTTTTATGCCCTAATAGCCAAGTGTCTTCGTTGTCTGTGATTATGTGGCTAATGCCAAGAAAAGGGGATAATTACATGCCGACTGGAGATATCATTGGGTGAGCATAAAGTGATTGTAACGATAGGGTAGTGTCTCTCTCCCTCCTTTTCAAGTTATTTGATTGAGCAGTTGACGAACAATCGGAAATGGCGGGTTCCTTTTCTTGTAAAGTACGTGAAACATTGACAGGCCTTCGAGCCCAACGACATCTGTTAGTGCGTAGTATAGGCTATCCATTTGGTTGGCCTCTTAGTTGCCACCACGGAATCTCCTACCCCCTCCCCCCAATGAGCCAGCATTTCTGTGCAGTAGGTTCTATTGCCGTCCCTTCTACAGACGTTACACCGGAAGCGCCTTGTGCCTTAAATCCGAGTTAAATTGAGGCTATAAATCGGACAAACCTTAGTCATATTGCACTACCAATTGGTCAATTAATCTTCTGTTAAAGTCTGAAAGGGTGTAATTGTTCCCCACAAACCAAGCTCTTCTTGTCCCTAGTCTAACCAATCTATCTGTTCCATGATTTTGTGTTGTCATCTATCTTTAATTTGCTAAAGAACGCATAATATATTTGCATAGATGGGTTCAGGTAGGACAGTTAGGGGAGACAGTCTTACTCCAGCGGGCTTAGAAGGATCTTCTTCCACTTAGGTGGACCGGCCATGTATGGGGGTTTTCAGCCGCCACAACCACAACAACCGCAACCACATCAAATTCCGGGAGGATTCCCACATTTACCACACCCATCTCCCAGTGGGCCATTGGGTCAACCTTCTGCATTTCCTGTCGGGGCCCCTCAGCCAGGAGTTCCACTGGCACCTACTACTGTCCAAGCTACCTCCGGTATTCCATCTCTCGATCAGGTATTTTCTCTTGCTGATTGTAGTAGCAGTTTGTTTAGTCCCAAATTAATGTGGTGTGTTGAAATTCAGTAAGTAGCGCTGTAGCCCTTCGGGAAGGCGAATCTGGATAACACAGGTGGGCTGCTGGGCTGTCATGCGTAGGACACCATGACAAGACGGAAGGAAAGAAGTCCACAAAAGTTGACAAGTTCGTATTTCAGTCGGTGTTCCTGCCAGCCGTCCCGTATCCGTCCATCTATCTATCTACCCGGGTACTTATTCATCGGATTGGTTAGCAGGAATCATGGGGCTCTATTTACTCCTTAAGTGGAATATTTTAAATTGGACAACGCGGATGATTCCGACGAGTAACAAGAAGGAATCAGGAATCATGAACCTTTGCTATGTGATTGGTGTTGCCTTTTAGTTAAATCCGGCGATATCGGCGGCATTGATGGCGGGCACTGGGGGCAGCGTAACGGGACTGCC
The DNA here is from genome assembly GCF_000524195.1 of Echinococcus granulosus. Classification (NCBI taxonomy): domain Eukaryota; kingdom Metazoa; phylum Platyhelminthes; class Cestoda; order Cyclophyllidea; family Taeniidae; genus Echinococcus; species Echinococcus granulosus. The sequence goes on from NW_020170435.1 coordinate 347,462, forward strand.
ACAGAAGGAGCAGGAGAAGTTGGACCTCATTATGCAGGTACTCTCACTCTCTGAAGAGTCGATTGCTCTGCTACCAGAGGATGAACAACGCAGTATTCGCATCCTGAAGGAGCAGGTGCGTAAAAGAGGCGTTTTCTAGAGGCCCACTTTTCTATTTTCTCCTACGAACGCTTTTTTGTATTACAATAGAGCCGCATTTTATACAGTTACAGCCTTTCCTTTCTCCTACGTGTAATGGCATTTTATCTACTAAATACACTGATAATTTGTCGGACTTTTTTAAGCTTTTCAGCGTGCAGTTTCGTCTGATATGGCGGTAAGTGCCTGCAGTGCTCCAATCTTGACTTGGTGAACGTTACTGATAGTGGGCAAGTAGTACTGTATTATTGTTCTTACTCAAAGAGAGCAACCTATTCTATCTGGGATTTGCTCCATCTGGCAGCAGACTTGAGCTCTTCAATGTACTCACTTGCAAGTGTATCAGGTGTGATGCACTTTCGCGAGTGCGAAATCACATAAACAATAGGCTGTTATACTCCAACCTCATGGAATCTGTGTATTACCGGACGGTCTTCGGGGGTGGCTGTTGTTGGGATGAGGGTCCAGTTAAGGGTTTTGGAGTAAGTCTAGTTGTAGGCAAGTCGATACCGTCTTGAAGAGAGCTTTGTTCTCATTACAAGGGGCTGATGAAAATGGGAGCCGTAGGGTAACCATGAAATTAATTTCTGCTGTGAGGAACTGAGCTTTGTGTAGAAAACACGCATATAGCAACACCCATGCAACTTTCAGGAGTTGCATTTCTCCAGATTCCTCCATTTATTTTGCACATTTGGAACGCATGATTTGCGAGGGAACATTACCAAAAGGCAATTGCTTGACAATCATTGCTAATTTACGTATGAATAAGGGATAATGCAAATAAGATAGAAGCAAGAAGTCAAAATATCAAAGAGTGAAATTAATGTGAATCATAGGTAATTTGCAAGCCACGACAGCCTATACAGTATGCTAAAACAATGGTATTAAAGACTTTCAGAAACCGCTATGAGTGAGATAAATTGTCCCTAAGATGTTTTATTTTTAAGTGCAATGAGAAAAATTCAAATATTATGGTTCAAATTGCAAGTTAGTAGCATTTGTAACATATATCAGCCTGGAAAATATTCTAGGCAAAATGTTTTGAAAACCTGTAATGTTACCTACGTTTACTTACATTCGCATTACTGATATGAAAATGCCTACTTTGTGACGGCATTGGCTTTTGCTTTTGCACTATAGTAGCCTCTAGGTGGGCCTTCACTAACCGCTGTGTACAGTATTCTGTTTGTTAATTGATGTCATACGTGAGTTTCATCCTTTACTTGAACTTGTTGTGATTTTAGTCTTGTATTACGCCACTTACTAATAGATACCCATTGTCTTGAACCGGGAAGTACCGATTCTATTTTCTTTTGTGCATGTGTGATCCTAGTTATTGTCATATTTATTTATTCTCTATAAAATGAGTAAACTCGAGTAGAAGACCTATATAAACGACTAGGTCCTTGATCATTCTTATCCATATTTTAGTCTCGGCGCTTTGCTTTCTTTGATAAAGTTGAACTTAATATTGGGAAAGACGAACGTGCCTTTCAAGTAAGTTTTCACATTTTTGTGGACTGTGGTTCATAAGAATATTTCTTTTGTTTATGATTTTGTGGGAACACACACGTTTTTTGATGGCTTAGCACTCATACTTCTCTATTTGACTTACCTATTCGACTTAATTTTAAACGTTTAGTATATTTAGGTACCTTTACTGAATCTGGATCAACGATTTCTCTGCCCCATATTTTACTTCTTCTGTTTAGAAAATTGCCATACATAAAGTGGGTTTTTTCATTTACATAAGTTTTAATAGAAAAACAGTATACTCGACCCACTAACTATTCCATAATATTGTTGAGGCTGGGTGGCTCCTTTCTTCCTTCCCTCCTGTTCTTTAGGATCTCCCGGTGACATGTGTCAGTAGTGGTGGTGGTTACTTATGGCTGGGAGACGTGGATGGTTTCATGCACTGTCTAGATGCCACCTTCATGTTCGCCTCCTTTCGCGCGCACAACGCCGGTCCGGTGCGTCTCTGTCGTCAGGTGCCTGGTGTAGAATCACACCTTGTTGTCACTGTTGGTGTCTCCAGTGACGATTCCACCAGCGGAACGAGGAAAGAGGAGGAGCGGGTGTGTGTATGGAACACCAAAAAGTGGTCTCTCACTTCCAAGACCTCTTTTCCAGTCTGTTGTCGGAGTGTCAGAACAACTGCTACCACGGCTGCTACTGCTTCGGCCACTTTAGATGAGGTTGTTTGTCTTGAAGTCGCGTCCACTATGGATATCATCCTTCTGGGTCACACTAGTGGAGCCGTCCAGCTTATCAAAGGCGATATTACCTCGGATCGGTCAGTCAATGGCAAAAAATCCCTAGATATTAGATGCTTTTCGTGCGAAAAGTACTCAGTGACTTCAACAAGCTTAATGCGGGTTAATTAAGCTGTGCGGTATGGGGTTCTCCTGAGGGTGTCACAAGATGTTGGGCTCTGCATTGTACCCTATTCTAAATATTAACTGAAATGACACGGATGAGATGAAATGACATCTAGATGGAGGCCGAAACCTAAAGAGATTGAAGAGCTCCTATCGATAAATGCACAGCCTAAGAAATACTATGTGATTTTCCCTTTGTCTAAGCATATGCTCTAGTGCTCTTCCAAGGACAATTTTGCGTGTGGTATTAAAATTTCGTTAGAAGGCTCAAAAAACTACCCAAGGTTTAGGGCTAAAGGTTGTGCGTTAATTTTCTATCAAGACGAGGCAATGTTTGAAGTACTTTAACGAGTTTGCTGATAGTACGTTTTCGTCCACTTTGTATACCACCTTGAGGGGATTTACTGGCTTCTTACCGTTCGGGCTGGTTCGGTACTTTATAAGGAGCGCGTTCCTTGCGTCAATCGCACTACCTTGAGAGGAGCGTTCTTGAAGGTAAAACCATTCATTAGAATGCGTAAAATTCCCCTTCAGGGCTAATATTTAGCATTCTTTTCCCTTTGTCATCCCATTCTCACTTTTTTCTGCGCAGCCAACCACCTTTCCCTTCAGCTAATGGGGACATGGAAGGGGGGCACTTGTCAAATCGTCAATATCAAGAGTTACTTCAGGTATTTATAGCCTTATTACAGATCACAAAGTGGAAAAATTGGCACCTTCGGTAGCTCCTCTGTTGTGACTCGCCGCCATTCTAGTCTTCCACGGCCTATTTTTCCTCCCTCTTGAAACCAACGTCTGTATTCAGCTCAAGATAATAGGACGTGTTCATTCGGTTAGGGTTCGCCTACCACAGCCGTCACCATTGCAACACCTCGAGTCCTTGGAGGCTTAGCAAAAATACTGTCACTAGGACAATGATTGAAGCCTACGGAGATTGGACAGCTCGTGTAGTTAACTCCCCAACTGGAATAAGTATCCCTCTGTCAAAAAACCTCGCACCAGTCATAACTATGCACGAAAGCTTTTTGGATAACTCTTTCAGAGGCACAAAAATCGAGTCTACTTATTAGCCCAATTAAGTAGCAAGCTTCAGGGTTCCAAATGAGGACGTTGCGCATTGTTTTGCGTGCTTCTTAACTACGATTTAAGGGGATTGGACTGAATTCCAATGAGGTCATTTGTTTGTTATCCCTGGAATTGCCACCTGCAGTATTCAGAGTTCGTCTCTCATGTTCTGAGGCGTCTAATTACATTCTCTCTATCATCGCTTGAGTATGTTTTAATAGACTAAAGTGCCTATAAGACGTTAAAGAAAGGAAACGGAAAAGTTAGTGGGTCATGTTATTGGTGGTAAAGAGGTGAATAGCTGCGGAAAATCTCGTCCCATATTTCACTGGTGGAAGTAATCACCATTGCAATCGGTAGTCCTTCCTCCCAACGTTTCATTTTTAGAAGCGGGAGATCTGACCCTAGTCACCTCAGTTTCTGTCACACTTCTGTTGTCGTGTGATGGTGATTAGCACTACTGGGAAAGGTGGGAAGTGTGAGACGAGATGCAGATGGGGTGGTATCTCTCCTCCCTCTCTCCTTTCCCCCTACCACAACTAGAGGTCAGTGTTGCTGCGGTACAAGATATGAGGTCTTGCGTTGTCTTCTCTGAATAGGTAGTGAGTAGATAGTTGAGTAATAACTACCACTAACATATTTGTTCACTTAACAAACAGCGAATGTCCCTTTTTCATAGGCGCATTTTGAAAGGTACGTGCAAGAAGTGGAAGACAAGTTAATCGTCCCTCAACCCTACAATTGTCGGTTAATGCACAGTGTGTGGTAACTGTTCGCTTGGCATTTTGGCTACCACGACTTTCCCTTCTCAGGTGACGTAGGTGTCATCGCTCACGTTACCGACGTTGGATTCTCTACTCTGATCAAAATTGGATGAACTTCCAAAAATTCCTGCGCCAAATCTCTTTTGAGGCGATTATTCCTAGTGGCTCTGTACCACTTTAACTACCGTAGCGTTTTTGCTCTTTTCTGATTGGTAGTAGTAGTTCCGAGACAATTTAGACATCCGTAAGTTTATTTTAGCTTGATAATTTGTACATTTTTCGGTCGTGACATAAGAATTGGGGAGTTGACGTCTCTACTTATGCTCCCTATTAAGTAGCTCGTGCATTTATTTCACGTGTGTAGGCAATGTCGACGCTTGATACTGCACGAATTTCCGTCTCCAGTGACCAATCTGCACTACGTGGCTGCAACTCCCACCTCTACCACCACGAAACGTCACAAGGGCAGACACGTGCTTGAACAGACTATGCCAGAATCGGACTCGGGGTCTGTGTCATCTGCCTCACCTCTAATCACAAAACCTACACCGTCTAGCCCCTACATCTACGCAGCGTCGGAGAATAAACTTGTTAGTATCAAGTTGGGCAAGAAAGATGAGCCTGTTCGAACTGTACGTTCCTAGGTGTCTGGAATCCATGTATCTATTCGGCCATTCACCTACTAACCGATCATTATCTAGCCCTGAGCACTGCTTACCTGACTTTTTGTTTCTCTTTGACTATATTGGGTACAAACAGACAATTTTGGACACCTTCGGTTGCCGCCCTAATTGCTCGTGTTTGGTTGCGGATCCAGAGAATCCGGATCAAAAAAACCTCGCTATGGCGCACAAAGAGGTGCGAATTAACTTCCTCTTCTGTTTAAAAGTCCGCATTCTACGGTGATTTGATATTCAATCCTTTATCTGGTACTTGAAAAGTGAGCAGATTGTCATAAATGTTCTGCGAGTTGCCAGTCCTTGTGGATGCAATACACAACAAAATCTACCAATCTGTTGCCAAAGTACTACTAACTGTGTTTTCTATTGCCTTCCTATTTGCAGCCTATCTCTGCATGTTATAATGTTCACTGGACGCATTAGACGTGGTTTTGACCGGTTTACTTTACAAAATAAGTATGCCTTGATTCTAAGTAGGCTGAAGATTCTCGCTAGATTAGTTGTGCAGCATTTGGCGAGGTCATGGTGGCGACCCATTACCCAGAAGTGGTTTAAAGTTGTTAATTTTTTGATAATTAATAGCATAACTACGGGTGCGTCATGTTTCAGGAGGCTTTCTACTCTGGTTACAAAAATTCTATTTTTTTTTGTTTCAGGCCGTATACTTCTATGATCTGGATGGAAGAGGACCTTGTCTGGCCATTGTAGGTAACAAGCAAGCCATCGCTGTGTACAAGAATTACCTCGTCTCTATCAGATGTAACAGGTTAGTCCAGTTAGTTTGGTCTTGACAATCCTCCATGGCTACTACACCGATGCATTTCCTCCTTGACTACAGACCAGAGGCCAATCAGTTGGACTTCCCAGATGCCCAATCATCAGTGTCTCTCTTTGAGTACAGGAATAAATTTATTGGAGGTGAATTTTTTCTCCCTTGGGCTCACTCCATCATTACGGGTTTTGGCGGTCTCTTTGTGCTCTGTGTGGAGGAGGGTTCCAAAGTGAAGGCAAGTTGGTTGTTTTATTCATCCTTACAACACGGTCGCTACTGATAAGTATTTAAGTAGGTATAGTTCTGCTTTAGATTGTGGAGTTAATTGAGAAAGACACCCAATCAAGGCTGGACATATTGTTCGCGAGAAAGAGCTTCAATCTTGCGCTTGGGTAAGTATGACGCCGGTGTGAACACTGTCACTGCATAAAAAAACTTCAAAAGAGTCTCCAATCTTGCTTGCTTTTAGGATAGCTGAGTCGGATAACTATAGTGAGGAGGAGCTAGCTCACATACATAGGAGATATGCAGATCATCTTTTCAAGTAAGGCGCACTTTACCTCGAACCTTTTCCGTTTCGTAGTCAAAAGCAGTATGATCTTGCTGTCAAGGAGTACATTCAAACTATAGGAACGGTTGAAGCCTCCTATGTTGTCTTGAGGGTAACGCTCTTTTTTTCTGTACTTTGCAAGACTTATTGCTTTGAATTTAACCCCTATTTATTGTTTTACTTTCTCACGTTTTCACATGGTTCTTAAAAATGGAATGTCAGAGTCATCTCTGGGGGCGTAATAGCTCGTGGTTTTGGAAGTAGGTTTATTACAAACGCATGAAGGGGCCGGAGAGAGACCACAAGCGCAGGTGGTAGGAACAGAATGTCACAAGACCTAGGTAATTGTCAAATTGTGGGGAACTGAAATGCCCACGTCATTAAGTCCCTACCTGGAATACAGGTTGTCCCGTTCTTTTTTCCTTTAGCCCTTTTTTGGTCACTGTGCTGTTTTCACCATCATGAGATAATGAGTTGTTTTAAAACTACCCACCCAAATTGTCATTCTTCCTCTCCCAAAAGAGAGTGGATTGTGTCAGTTGGGATGCATTGTAGAGATTTCGAGGTGCAAATTGGGAGGAAGGTAGTGGATAACACATGGGGTAGTACAGTATCGCCAATTTGCTCTTCATATCCATTAATTATAAACTGAAGAAAAAACAAGCAAGAAATCCCTCCTTATTCTTCCTCTTTAACCCCCAGTTCCTAGAAAGCGGTCTGATTACCCATCTGGTGCGGTACTTGGAGGCTCTGATCGAATCCGGTAGTATGGTTCATGGCCGTCTTACCAAAGACCACACAGCCCTACTTCTTAACAGCTACGCTCGCCTTGACGATAGGGAACGAATTGACGCTTTTCTTGATGTCAGTCTACTTTTATCTGTCACCTTCTAGGTAGCCTTATTTCTCCTTCATCATTGTTGCCTCCCCTTGAACTGCTTGCAGAGACTGGCCAGTCAAGCGAAAGTGAGTTCGGAGTTCTACCCCTGTATCAATGTTCTGCGACGTGCGGGTTATCCTCATCAAGCCTTACGGCTTGCTCAAATAACTAGTAATCACACTGACTGCATCCGAATCTTGACGGAGGATCTGAAGGATGCTGTAGCTGCGCTCAAGGAGATTAATTCTCTTCCATTTGATCAGGTGAGGTGGAACAGTGATAATACTATTCGAAGGTCCGTCTCTGGAAGGAAGTGTCATACACTAGAGACGTTCAAATCAAGCAAATACTTTGGGGTTTTGACCAAAAGAGTAAAGGATGGTTTTTAAGGTGTGGACAAGTGGTTTTCCAGCTTTTAATTAGCACCGGGCGGCCTGCTTTGCCTCCTCATCGATGCTAATATCCTGACCTCCGATGAAAGCCGCTTTGGTATCCAGCGTGCGATACTTTCTCGCAATTTTGGGTGTTCTCGAATGCTTGTCGATCAGGGATCCATGATCGGGTAGTCCTTGCACTAGATACCGACAGGAAGGATTACTGTATGCCGAGATCGTCACTAATGTACGTAGGATCGCTTTGTTACTGTATCGTACCGTACTTGAAGTCTTCTGTACTGCCGGATATCCGTAAATTGTCCGCCCTCTTTGACAAAAAAACGTCATCTGTTACCACACCCTATCTATTAGCTCTTAATTGACGGTGCGTGAACTGGTCCACGACATTTGCATAGACTGTTTCATAATAGGATATAATTATCAACAGTCCTGATTTTTCTCGCGCCAATGTCATGCTTTTGTTGGGTTCGTGTCATCAACCCCACTCCTCTACCACTCGTAGCATTAGTTTTTGGTACCTTGGTGTCTTGAGTTGCCATAACCTAGGCTTTATGTGCGTAAGGATGGATCCTGTTAAGACTCCCCCCC
>NW_020170435.1:355774-386848 GCF_000524195.1 Echinococcus granulosus
CTCACGGAGATTAGGAGACAGGTTTCAACATGTTGTCGACATGACTAGGAGCAAACTGGAGGTACGGCGCGTGTGAACATGACTGTAGTACCTGGGTGGCTCCATTCTCGTGCAACGACCTTGGTACTTTCAAATTCACCACCGCGCCGTGAACGCAAGTCGTATCCTGGCCTTCCATCGAGAGGAGAAGGCAATTAATCCCAAGTGTCAAATACGCGCCTGGTTGATTACCATCGGTCCTACAATTTCTTCACAATGCTCCTCAAACGAATGGCCTTCGGTCTATCTGAAAGCAGAGCCATTTAAATTAGCTCCACACAGCCATTTATTTTGAATATTTTTGTCCTCCCCACCCAGTTGTGGGTTCCATTGAACCACTAGAAATGTGAATAGGGCATCACTTCTTCGCGTAGTTCTCTGAGTCTTCAATTTGACAGTAATGCTTCATAGCTAGCGTCAAGGAATTGATGTGCACAGTTTTGAGTGACTGCTTTTTTCTTCATTTTGTAGTCTCTGGAGGCTGTGTGCACCCATGGTGCTTTTTTGATGCAAAATGCCCCATCAGAGACTGCGGAACTCCTAGATGGACTCTGTTTTAATCCCAGTAAGTTAGCCGTTTTGGCAGCCCTCTAGCAATCTCGTTCTCATGTCGTGTTTTATTTCTTTTCCTTTTTATCTGTTACAGAGGGTGGACGTATAAGCGCTTCGCATTTCATCAAAATATTCGTTAATAATCGCCTCGGCCTGATGAAATTTCTCGAGCGCTACATTGAGGTAAGGTGAGGGGGAGGAAAAGTGGATCATTTCCCAAACCTTTTATGCTCATGCTTTCTTTGGTCCCATCAGATTCATCATCTTTTCTGTTTGGTAGTTAACAGTAACCACTCCGAGCCCCTTAATGATCGAGGCCTATTTGGCGTATCGGCAAGTCGTGGAAAATAAAGATTCCACGTAGTTAAATGTATATGGTTACAATATCTTTCCCACTCTTCTCTTGAGTGCTATCTCTGTGATATCATCCCGTTATTTCTTTGTAAGACCTTGAATTACTCCTGAAGGAGGTAATGAGACATACGATTTGGGATACAAAAGATTGGATGGCTGCGGGGAGGGCGAGAGCGTTACGACACCATGTTCTCAACTGAATCCGTCATCTCTTTTTCAACAGTAGTTTTGGGCGCTTCCGGTGATCATTCCTCAACATGTGGCTGGTAATTTGAAAGCAATCTCCCAGTATTCAGGATCGAGAGTCACACGTTAAGTTACCATAGAGGTGACAAGACATTAGGTCACAAAGCCTATTATGCAGACGGCTCAACACGTACGACCTCTTCTTTGCGACCTTGACTGCGAGGATATACTGTCTTACTTCTCAAGGCAATTCAAGGCTCTACAGCGAGTGGTTATGTTCTGTATTTGGTTACTTCCAACTTCAGTACTGTTCACCCGTTTATCTGACATATTTTCGACTTCATGGAGCGTCATAGACGCAGACGCGGCTTCGACAGCTCGTTTGTTAGGGGCCTCCACAGATCCACGGAATGTGTCTTCTTCTATGGCATTTGGGTAGGGCTTTGTATACTGCTGACAACAACGCGGAGGACCCGAGTTATGGAGTGCCAAATTGGCTGGCGGCATTTGGGGCTGCAGTTTGATGTTATACTTAGGACTACCTAATCAAACCCTCTTTCATCTTTTGTTATTTCAGAAAAGTACATCCACTGATGCCTCTTTGACAGATGTGGTTGAAACCCTGCTAGAATTACTTCTTCACGAAGTCAACGAAGTTGCCTCCAATGAAAGTGCTAAAGACAAGGATTCCCAACTGGCTCATCTTCGTGGCCTCATTATGCGCCTCCTTGAAGATCCTAAGGTAGTTCGGTTTTCAACTTGTTATTAGGACTTGTCAGATCCATGCAATTATTTATGTGGATATATTATTCGCCTTATCGGTATGATACTATCTATTTTTGCTGTCTCCCATCTTCCTCCCCTACTTTTTACCCCACCCTCATATCAGTAGATGGTCTTTTTTAGCTTTCCGACTTTAAGAAGTGGGCTTAACCCAATTCAGAAGGTGAAGAAGCTTCGCTTGCGTGACGTTTTGAGCCGAACCGGTGGTAGCAAAGCTTGCTTCGCGATGGATGACCCATTGATAGATACATCGCCTGCCTGAAGACCTCTTCACAATAAAGTACCCTGGATCAGGGTGCTACTAACAAACTTAAGTAGTGTTTTTCGAATGACATGCGTCAAGTGGTTGACACCTATATTAACTGAGAAGGAAAAATCGTGGCATTTAGGACGCCAAGTAAATGAGAGCCAGGTGACGTTCACTAATAGATGACAGTAAGCCGGAAAAGCTATCAATTTGCCCTTTATTTTTTTCACGTGCCGCGAATTTTAGCTTGTGTCCTGACTGACCGATTTGTGACGAGAAATGCCTTTTGTGTTTTTGTATTTCAAGCCTCTTTGAGCAAACGAGCGCATTCGTAGCGGTTATTACCAAACGATCCATTATCTATCCCTTGCAGCGGTCTGTGCCTCCTGTGTGTGATTGTAGGCGGATAGAATTGTTTACTTAGTGTTTCTTACAATTAGGGGTGAGATCTCTCCCCCTGATACGGTACATTTCGAGCGTGTGTGAGAAAATCAGACTCCGCAGAAGCAGAACAGAATGGTAAATTAAAATCAGACCTCACTAGACTTCAGACTTTGGGATGGGAATGGGGAGAGAGAGAAATACTGCCTCGTCTTCCATAATCCTCGTGATGAATGTTATCTGTTTGCGTCATTGACAATTGACACTCGGACGTTCACTCGAAGAGGGGTAACAGAAACGGAAGCGGCAATAGTTAGTTTTACTTGGTCTCTAGGAATAAAACCATTTGCAAAAGCTAAATCCCTTGCTAAATTGTGCCTCGCCGGAGGAAAGTGTACTAATTGAACTTGCTCTAAAAAGCGTGTCAACTCAGCTCTTCAGTAAACACTTCTGTCTGTCTCCTTCTCATCCAGGAAGCAGCAGTCTGGAGTGGACGTTAAGCTGATTTTGTTTTTGACCCAGCTACAAATAAAAGGCGCTTTTGGATCAGTCCATTTTTGCTCCTTCTCTCCCCTTTCCTCCACTCCCCCCACTGATGTGCGAATGCATTCGCAATTATCCACTTTATTTTGTTTGAATGTTTGCACCTTTCTCCTCTCCTTTGATCCACATTAATGCCCTTTATCTCTATTGCGAAAACAGGAAATGTAGATTTATTGACACAGGAAGCGTTCGTTCGCCCACCACCTCTACCGCTCTCACCGCTATCACCTCGTACTATTGCGAAGTATCAGGCCGTTTTGGCATAAAATGCACGTTTTAATGGCTTTGTTAAGCTGAAGTGTTCTAAAGACCAGTACTTTTTGAAGCCCTCATTTTTAAACTCTCATCTGTTAAAGATAGCTGCTATCCACCTTTTGCATACCCAATTGACCAAAATGCGAGCAACTGGTGGTTTTCCGTGGATCTCATTTTACGTCCCCTTTATGAACTCCATTTTATTGCTCAAGACAGGGCGACGTTCCACACTGAGTGTGTTTTGTTATCTGTGGGGAAGTTTAGCCTCCTTCTGTGCTGTTTAAGCATGGTAATGCGATCAACGGCTTTAGGATCGTTGTTTATCCAGATTGGGTTTACTTACCAAAGTACGCAGCATTCACGTCCCCTATAGCCTACCCACAAAAGGGCAATTAAAAAAGGACTTTCACAGAATGCTGTGGTAACCGAAATCCTGGCGAATGCAGCACCCACGCATTTCCAGCAATATCTACCCACTAAAAAGGATTTTTTGTTCCTTCGAGTTAAGAATGTCAAATTGTGTCGTAGCCTTTTGCACTTGTGGGGCGGCGGACTTTCTCATGATATGTTTAGATGTGAACAAGCACTACTCCTCTTTTCACCATCGCCATTCCCCAACTTCTCGAGTACTTACTGAATAAACTTGACACATTCTATGTGAAAGGCGTCATTATTTGTTCTCGTGTCGTAGATTAGTTTTCTCTTTCTGGGCCAATTTGAACCCATGGATTAAGTTTGTTTCTATCCTCAAGATCTGTCATATCGTCATTCATTGGCGAAAACTCTGTTTACAAATAGTTATGCCACTCTCGCTCTCCGCTTCAGGTTACCTACGATGAGGGCAAAGCACTCATTCTGTGCAAACAACGGAACTTCCTTCCCGGTTGCCTGTACATTTGGATGAAGAACAAACTGTAGGTTTCATTACGTTCCCTGCTTTAGCTACTTTTAGTCACTGATGGAATGTCAAATCCAAGAGCATTTTTGGAACAATCAGGAATAGGGCTAGGCTATGTGAGAGGTCATCCTGTGAACTCTTGCCCCGGAATGGATGCTTTAGATTTGGGCGATATTTTTGAGCAGTGGATTCCCTGAAAAACTAGTTGTTCTAGTTGAGGAGTGCTTGAGGCAGACAATCTTCCACACGAAGAGGGCTGTATGGCGGGGATTTCTCAGAAGGGCAATTTGACTTATCATTGTGCATATCCTGAAACAAATTCCTGCAGTTTTAGCCATCCAGCATAGTCATTCTTCCATAAAGTTTAGTAGCCAGTCAACAAAATCAGGTTTGTTTTGCGCTGCTACTAATTCTTTGAAGATGTACTGAGTCATGCAAGTACGGAAGTAGACTTGATATCAAAGTGGGTAGGGGTTGGTGTGGTATCTATGGCGCCGGGAGAGCTGAAGATCTCATCTAGTTAATCATCAAAATGTCCTACGTATTGTCAATTTTAGGTACGATCAAATCATGGAGCACTACATCTTGGAGGACAACTTTGAGGCGATTTTGAAGGCTTGTGAAGAATACGGGTGGGTGTTAAGTGCTTCTAAGGGCTTTCTTTGTGTATGTAAACAGGATCGCTACATTTTCATCCACCGATCTGATCATTTTAGGGACGAGGTACCCTCCCTCTGGTTTGAGGCCTTCAAATATGCAGCAGATAAACCGCAACTTGGTGAAAAGCTGCCACGGCTTCTATCAGGTGGGTGGTCTTCCTTAATCATGGATGCCGCTTTTCTATCCTGGCTGCGTGAATGAGCATTGTCTTGATGGCTCTGACTACTGTCGAATAGTGCTATACTTACATCTCCATAGCTTGGTGTCCTGATTCCCACGTTTAATTCAGGAGTTGCAGTGAACTACTTGGAATCTCTCTTACCTCTCATCTTTGATATTTTCTTCTCTTTACTGAGTTTAAGGTGGGCTTCTTAAACTCCCTTTAAAGCTCACCTCTAACCGGCCTCCTCTAAGGTCATTAACGACGGCATTCCCTTGTCGCTATCATGGAAAGCGATGAGAAAGTTTATCCAACCACCTGATTTAAATGGCTCCCCTTATCAAAGGTCGTATGTCAATGCAGCGAACAGGTGGTGATTGCATGGAGGTTGGAGAGGTAACATCGAGTGGGATATGGAGAATGAAGCAGTATTTTTCGCTCCCTTTCCCCCTTGATTCCTCTCTCCCATCCTAAAGTGGGCCTTGAGATAAGGTTTTATCCTCTTAGTGGATAGGTCTCATCCTCAAATGTTTGACCTTCAGCAATTAAGCAAAGCCCTGTGAACAATGCCGTCTATAATCAGCCACACACGGCCGCACAGGAAGTAGTTTCCTGCTAATGAAGCGGTGTCTTAGAAGTGTTGGATCTACCAATGGTATGTTGGTTTGTCTTAAGAACAAGGTGTTCATCATTAAGAATTAATCAACAGACAGCCTAGAAAATGGGACTAAAAGAGCTGGAAAATAGGTTAACAGTCTTAGTGGAAGACTATTTTTACCAGGTAACTTTTAATGTCAAAGAATAGAGGATCTTTCTTATGCAGTGCATTTACTTTGGAGTTATTCACTGTGAGAATCTGGGTGGCCCTATCTACTGTTACACTTCTCAATACCTCTTTTCTCTACCTCAATTTGCAAAACCGGTCAGCCTGAACCACCCTCGAGCTGTACCGAAACCCGCACCACCTATTCTGATCATTTATGGAGGGAGATTTGTGGAAAAAAAGGCCAATCTTTTTCCCCTCCTTAATTAGGTGATTTGGTAATTAGCTCAACTTAATATTTGTTTATGTGGTAAATAAAAAAAGGTATTTTTCTTTTTTGATGCCCCACAATGACGGCTTATGGCACATCAATGCTGCTGACACACTGTCAATCACTTAACTGGATGAAGTTTTTCCCTCTTGTGATAAGTGTCATTTGTGAAATATTGATGGTTGATGACTTGGTGGGGAAGGAGGGAAGGGGAAAAGGCACAGAGAATGCTTTTTTTTCTCCTCTCTTGTCCAAAAGAGCTCCAAGATGGGATATACTCGAGGAAACATAAAAGGTAGACTCGTTTGCGTCCTCCCTGGTTTTCTCTGTGGTCGCTTTTCCGATTAGGCGATAATAAGGTGATCACATCCTCTGCATTCGGCTTGGTACTACTGAAGGTTGACTGTTTTGCCAATGAGCTCATAGAGTTAATGCTTAACACCCATTCCCTCCTCGGTGCCATCTTGTTCTCATCTCAATGCTGCCCCCTAGCTTCTCAAAACGTCCAAATCGAGATGTCAAAAGTTGATCTAATCTCGATAGCCCTCCTATTGTGTACCTTCTTCTATCACATTTGGTTGGGAGGTCACTGGGTAACGAAGTGAGAAAGTTTGTTCTCTTGGGTACCATTAAATGCGGTTCCGGAGTCATTTCGAGGAGTTGCAGAAAAGTCCAGAGGCTACAAGCATGATTAGGCCGCCAATCCTGAGTTGCTGATCGAGATCCTGGAAACCAAAGATCTCCTTCCTTATCTTCTTTTGAGCGCCCTTTTCATTAGTGCTCTAGCTATACATTAATTTTGGTTTTTCTACTCAATCTGGAAGACACCTGATCTCAATATCTCCTTCTTCAGCATCTGCGTTTGCGTCCCCTTTATGCATTACATTGAGGAGGGGAAGTTGGGTCTGCTCACCAATCTCGAAGGCCAGCGTATTTTACTTTTTTTTCCCACTTCACACGTCTTTTTTTTGCAGAAATTGAGTCTCGTAATTTGGCATCTCCATTGGTTGTTCTTCGGCTCCTGACGTCACCAGATGCCGACAAGTGCCACACTCTTGGTAGCGTCAAGGTAGCGTTTCTTTTTTTGTTTTTAAATCTCCTTACCACCCAAGCAACCACCATAAGGACCATCTGTTCAACTGTACTACTTGACTATTTTTTTGTAAAACGGGCGCTTTTTTATTACATGTCTTACAGATTATTTGACAGTTGTGCCTGCCTATAGTCTCTCCATCAGATAAAAGTTGTTGCGAAAGTACTGGGAGCATTCACGCCAGACCAGGCCTTTGGGTTTCATCAGTTCTGGACAAAGAACGTATCCAGCGTTTCACTGCTACCTTTCCACGAAGTAGCGTCCATTTTGATGTCACCGGTGGCGAAGGCTTCGGCTATATAGCGTATGCTAGCTTATCTCGATTGTCTGTGTTGAATTCACCTTTGTTCCTGTAGCGAGAGCTTCCATAAGACACCTAACTTTAGCCAAGCATTGCACAGCTTGACTTGTTTGCAGGACCAAATGATCTTCTGTAGACAAGACTGGGTAGTTGCACTCTTCCTCTGGAGGAAAAATTACTTGTTTTATCATGTCACACTGCTGTACACACCCACTTGTCGGTGGATGGGTTTGCGATGGCACTCAATGTTGGGTGTAGCACCACGATAACCGGATGCGAAGTCCCGGTCTGGTCTGAACGACCCCCGTATTTAGACACATCGCCTGAAATTGATAGTTAATTATTTACAAAAGCCATCAGACTTGCAAAGTCTCTAAAATAACACCCACCCGCCCGCACACACACACATACAACTCTTAACGGACGCTTAAAAAGAGGCTGTCAGAGTACACCGAAACTCCACTTTTTTGCCCATTAAAAATTGCAGTCATTAAGCTTTTCTGATCCAGTAATAATTTGTAGTCTACGTTTAAAAGTACTCATTACATCTTGCTCGGCTGTGTTGATTTGTAAATCAACCAAAAATATGTGTTTTACTGCCTTTCCTCTCCTCTCCTCTCCTTTCCACCCCTCCCCTTCCCCCTTCCTCCCCGCTCTCTATGTGTAGTCAAGTTGACGGCCGAAGGAGGATAAAAAATTGAGCAAACCCACTTATTGCTTCGATCATCTTCATCACGAACAACAAATTAACCCCTGTGTTGGCAGCTCTACTTTCGTTTCCACGTGTCAAAAATATCCCCCAAGTTAGTTTGCTAAAGAGGTATTACCAGTCATTTCTGGAAGTCCAGATGATTCAATCTCCTCTCATCACCAGGGCTATTTGAAAGAAGTGCTGATTTGGAGGAGTTGGTGCTGCCCACTCATCTACTGATGCAATTACGATAATTTTGCTGGCTGGATAGGGAAGGGGTTCAGTTTTTTGGTTTAATTTTTTGGAAAAAAAACAACTTGGCTGATTAGGATTGTTAGAGTAGAGCTAATTTACTCTTGTACTTATTGTCACATTTATTCTCTACACAAAAGGCCTACTTCTTGCACTACCTCGAGTCAGGCAAGGAGAAGGTGGAAGCAAATGAGGCAGAAATGCAGCGTCTGCGAGAGGAGACCTTACGAAACCGCGAAATTGCTCGACAAAGCAAAACCAGGTAGGCGTCTTACCGCCATTCCTCCTTTCCTAATCGACCAAATGGATAATTGGACCAGTCATTTATTGCTCAAATCTCCTATTTTTTGGAGACATTGTGGAGTTTATTTGCTACCTAATGGCATTGTAAAGTGTGCTGCCCTGGATATAATTTGCAAATGTACAGAAGAGCTGACTTGACGTGTCACTTAGTTCCATTCACTTTAAGGATTGTTCCTTTCACAGCAATTGGCGCCTTGGAAACAATCTACAAGTCAGAAACGCTGACTCTTTGTCAAGGCAAGAGTTCGTGTTTCGCAGTAAATTGCCTCGACAATGCTGACGAATCCCGGGATACGTTCTCTCTGTGAACTGTGTTGGGGCGAATCACTAGCTCAAGATGTGTTGACTAGTCACGATGACATTTTCCCTAAGCCAGACCTATGTAGTTGCATTACAGAGCCGCTCTTCAACATCCGTTCCCCTTCGTCACCCTCTTCTCGTTTCACTTACATCCAGCCGCTTGTCTGGACTCCGTTCAGCCAATAGGAACGTAAAGGGGGGGGGGTATCAACTTACTTCCCTGTAGGGCACGTTATTGGCTTGATTTCCCGGAAGTGGATGTGGCTTCAATATATCTTTTATTTTAAGTCTGTGTGGGTCCAACTCTCCATAGATTGCAACTTCCTGCTTTGGCGTTTAATTTTCGGCACCCGGATTTTTTTTGTTACGTTCCCTGTAGCTATCTGAGAGTGGCATGATCAAAATCTCATACCGCCAAGACGTGGCGGTTAAAACCTACAGAAACGGAAGGGCCTGCTTTCTTATTTTAAATTCAACCAATTAGTTTGCTGTACAAGTCGTTGCAATCAGTTATTAGAAAGTGGTGAAGAACACATGTCACATATTTGTGACGCTGGAGTAAGGTAAGAAACTGGGTGGAATGTGTTAGTCAACTAAAGAAGCAGTTGAGTTTTCCCATTCTTCTTGGCATTATCGTGCAGTGATATCGTCAAATATGGGTAAACGTGAGGGTTTTTTCCACACCATTAATCTAACTGTTATTGTTATCAACTAGTTGCCACATTGGTTGCTCTCGGTGCAGACGCATCAATCCTACTGCTGTTAACACTACTGTGACCTTGTAAACATTTGTGGATCGTCCATCAGTGGATTAAAGGACACCACAAAACCGGTCTTTTTAGGGAGTAGAGACGAAGGAGGGAGGGGAAAGGGGGACAGGACAATGAATAAATTATTTTTCTGGACTTACAAGCTTGGTGTCCACCATCACTAAGCAAAACAATTACTTCTAAGGGCGCAGAAAATACACTTTTATTTACATAATTAACTACCTACAAAACAACTTTGGCGGAGAATAATTTGTCAGTAGAACTGTACCATACTAGGAGCAGTCTGTGGAGAGCTGTCTTGAAAACAAGGATGCGTTGACCTTTCCGAATTGCAAATCCTCGTGCCTATGTCCTGTTGCTTCCACCCTTCTCACGGCATGTGTGCGGTCTACCAGTTCTTGTAACGGGACGCACACCTCGTGCCTGTACTCACCTCGATAGCACCCTTTTTTATTAAAAATTGGTAAGAAAAAAACCTTTAACAAGTTTTGTATTTACATTCCATTTCTCCTTCTTTTCGTCAGAGTGAAAATTTTCCAACAACAGAAGTGTGCCGTCTGTAACCAGGCGTTGGAGCCGCCATCAGTTCACTTCCTCTGTGATCATTCATACCATAAGTCGTGAGTCTGCTTATTCTTTTCTACGATGTTTTCACCAACTGGATTGTTTGAAGAGACCGGTGCTGGAAGTTCCATTTCAGCATCTGTCAGGGATAATTGTTGATGTGGGGGAAGACATCAAAGGAAGGATTAAAGTGTTCTAGCGCCAGAGGCATTTCTTGTCCCTTTCTTGCTTTGGGGGTGGTTCCCGACTCCTCTGCTTTCGTCGCCTCGACAGGGGCATGACAATAGTACAGCGGGTCTGGGTCATGTTAATGGAGTTGGTTGGAATTTCTGAATATTGTCAAGGAATCCGTCAGAAAGCATATTCCCTGTCCCACCCGCTGATCGAGTGACCGCTTGCTCAAAAGCCATGCGAGTTGAAAAGTGCTGGAGATGTCTGGGATCCCAAGAATTGTTTCTCTTTTGATCTCCCAGAAGTTTTTGGAACGCCCTAGGCCGACTCGAAACTCGCCCCTTCGCCCAGTTCCCCTAATTGGCCAATATCAAAATACCCTGCTTCTTCGGTAGTCGGATACTAGTCACGTAACTCATCCGCCGGTGGGCATACTGAGGTCCTTGTCTCTTTATTCATCCAACTGGATCCATGTCTTGGCACATCCCCTCTTTAGGCAATTGTAACTATTTCGTTTTTCCATTGGATGAAGTCTTCCACAGTCTATGGACTGGGGTCGCTAATGTGGCACACCTGTGTCATACCTCCACATTTACTGGGGCATAGCTAATCTAGAGGTGTCTTTTATTCCCTTTACAAAGGCCTTGGAAATTTCTTGACGCCATGATACCGATGTGACGGCCAACTTGTGAAGATTCCAGAGGCCATGCAGTTAAATGTCAAGTTAAAACAACTTTTATAATATATTTCTGCACTAACTAAATATCACATATGACATCTTTATTTCCCACCACCTTTCTAAGTGGTGAAATTCCCAATCTACGTGGAACCATCACCCAGCCTTTGGACATTGTTAGCCAATCTGGAGTTCTCATTAATCGACGCGTCTGTGTTGAAGTTACGCAGAATTTCAGAACCCTTTTTCTCATGCATTTTTGGGTCTTTTTAGGTGCTTCGATACCTACTCCTCCGATGATCAACTTTGTCCGGAGTGCGCGCCTCTTATTAGGTAAGTAGTGAAACCTCCGGTTAATTACCGCCTCCCTACTGCTTCACCACAAAGCAATTAGGTAGAGTTTTCGGTACAGCTCACTTCAATACCTTGTTCTCATTTGTAAGTGCTTGTGAAATATAGGCAAGTGGCTATATTCATGCATCATTAAGTGTAGATATACTGCATCAGTGCATCGACACAGTGTTCTCCTGTGGCCCCCTACTATCTCTCCATCCCAGAAAGTGTCAATGGGATTTAGTAGGTGGGATTCGGACTTGTCTTAGGCTAAGGCGAAGGTATGCTGGTGGAATATAGCATCTCGTTCAAGACGATTCTCTCCGCCCCCAAAATCCAGAACTATGTTGCAATTATTTGGATTAACTCCAAGATTAATATGTCAGAGTCATTGGAATCTCTTCTAACGGGAGAGGTAAAGTCGTGGTTGCTTTGTTTTTACTTCTTTCACTTGGGTTATGAAAAAAGCACCGTATAAGGCAAACCTTCTGTGAAACACCTAGGATAGGTAGGACTAGTGAATCAGCGCAAAGAAAGTCAACTCCAACTTCATCTCGGAGTAAAATTGGCCTTTGAGAAGGTGTCATAGGGCAGTTTAGGATGGCAGAGGTTCAACTGTTCTGTTGCGAATCCTCAAAGCCCCACCCATCTTTGGCAGTTGTCTTTCTTCTCCGATGTTTTTTTTGGTGTGGTGACCACCTAAAGAAGTCTGAAGTTTTGTCCATTCCAATCACTAAATGCATTGTTTGACTTGGCTCTAAAGCCTCATTGCTTTGCTCACACAAAGGCGACATGAGCCGAAGAGCTCTGTCAATTAAACTTCCCATTGGAGGAAATATCGTTCTGTTGTACAGCCAATAGGAATATTTTTCTCGTCATCGACTATGGCAGAATTTCCCTCGATCCGCATTTAATGTACCTGACACGAAGCTAGTAGATTGGCAACAAAAAACGAAGGCAGTCTCCTCCGCCTCTGTACTGAGTTCTGCCAATACGAAGGGATGGTTTATCAAGGCGCTGTCTGGAAGGCTATGTTGCAGACTAGAAGTACAAACCACAGAAGCCGATGTGCCTCATCTGCCAATTAGCCTTCGAAATTTAGCATTTTGTAATCAATCCCTGCTCCTACAAAAGGGACAAAAAAGAAGCGGAGGAGGGGGGAGGTGGAGGTTGGACCTACACCCCACGTGCATCCCTCTGCACAGCTGTCATTTTTCCATTCTACAAACATCTTAAATAGACGTGTAATGGTTTTGCAACACGTGTCTTTAACAAACAACCCTTAAGAGCAATTAATAATTTGACTTTAATTCTTCCCCCTTTTATTTATCAAATTAATTTAAATTTTTCCTGTATGCAACGTAGGAGGTGACACCTACTGGTATCTAAGCTGAATAATCAAGAAAAATAGGATCTGTGGAAAAAGGAGGATCTTTAGTGTACGACCAGGGTGCGGTATCCTTGTCCGGTATTTTTGATGGCCTTGGCCTTACCATGGTCATGACTCCACATTAAAGTGTCTTTGCCTAATGATGACCAAAAGTGCAAATGGGAAAATGTGCTAGAATGTCTGGGTCACTCCAATTCCCAGAAGAAACGTCTGGAGCGCCGAAATGGGGGAAAGCCATTTGGTTCTGTTGTGGAGGATCCATTACCCTGATATTGCTACCATTCCTCTAAGATGAGCGCATTTGATGTGGTGTAGAAATGTTTACTATTGTGAATGTCCTGCATCCATTCCCTCCTTTTTTCTGAGGTATGGAAGTGGGTGTAGATCCTCCCTAATGTATTAGCCCAGAATACGAGATTGTGGCAAATGATTGTCAAAAGTCGACGTGGCTTTGATAGCCCGTTCCGTTATTCAGCCACACTGTAGTAGATGCTTTCAGTGACGTTCGTTGCTGGGATTCGCTTACCGCTGTCGCAAATGTACTGCCTCCCCTTTTCCTCCCTCCTTCCCCCCACGCATGACTAGGCCACCGAACTGGTGCAAGAACCAAGGCAACAGATCCTGCCCATTTAGTTGCTTTTTTTGCTAGCTGAATTTCTCCTCCGTTAAAGAGATGCCGGACGTTTTTGGCCTCTACCAAAAAGAATACCTCTCTTTTAATTTGGCTAGCTCTTTGTTGAAAGAAAGATGTTACAGCAAAAACATGCCTACTAAAGTTGATATTTCATTTCCTTCTGCAGGTACTTAGTATTTATGCTTCCTCTCTTGACTTTTTTTCTCAACTCTTAATTAAGGCGAGGGGGTGGCGGGAGGGTGAAAGAAGCCAGCTAATTTTAACTTCACTAATTGTATGACCAACTTTGTAGGCAATTGCTGAGGTTGTCAGCCAAAACACATTTATGTACAGTGAAATTGACTCCATAATCCTCCCTGTGTTTGTCTGTCTAGATGAGCCTCAAAAATATCCGGTCCCTTTGCCTGCTTTTTAAGCGCTTCCGCCTTCCTGTCCTTTATCCTCCCTCTCCTCCTCCTTCCTTCTCTCTTGCCATTTTGTACTAAATTGTAGACGGGTTGTTAGGGTGTATAAGTACACTAGTCCTTCTGTTTGTATTTTAATCCACCAGGTAGGATTATTTATGCTTCTGCGTGTGTGTTTGTCTGGTGTTACACTACTACCCCTCTAATATGTAATCCGAAAGGGCAAATGCCAGGCAGTCATTAACCTCTGAATGATTAAACACCTCAAGTCTCCTCTTATAAAAAAAATGTTAAAGGATGACGTTGTTCTCGAAATGTCCTGTGAAAGGAGGTAGGGGGTATTGGAGAAGGAAGCATGCGACCAGAGGCACTCAAGAGTTGTACTTCACTGGTCTTATTCTTTCCAACAATCACTTTTTTTCGATAGAAAGTGGAGCATCGTGCTCTCCGATTGACACAGATTGTAGGTATTTCTTCAGGCTCGATTTCGATCTACTCAAAGGCGATCTCTCCCTCTCTCTCCAGTTGTGGCGATTCGGTAGTATTTACAAGTTTCCACCCATCCATGAAAGGTGTCCTCCTTCTGTAGTGCTGAGGCTTAACATCCAGTCATCCAATTTGAAACTTTGTTATCATCGAGACTCAATACGCTTACTTCCTACTTCAATTTAGCGCTTGGAGTCCTTTTTGAAGTCGGTATGGAAGAAGGAATAGGGGGGCGCTTGTACCGTCAAAGATTGGCAAGTCCGAATATTCACTAGCTCCCTCTTGTCATTAAGCTGGCTAGCGAACATCACAAAGGCTGGCAATCTCACATGGTAAATTGGCGTGTGGATGGACAGGCAAACTGGTACCTTCTCAGGTGTCATGGAATCAGATGTCTCTCTCTCTCCTCCTTTGAAAATTGTAGTTAATATTTCTGCCTCAGGCTAAAAACCACCCTAGAGGTCGTACTATGTTCTATGGGAGTACTCCATCAGGTAGATCTCAATGGCTCATCCATTCACTTCCACTCGACAAACTTCGTTGTAGGGATTCATTGTCTTTTCCTGTGTCAATCCCTGTCCCCATTTAGACGACATCACGAAGATTTGCTTGTCAGGAAATTCTGGTAACCTTTGTTGACACTCCCTGATTCCTGTGTCTAGTCGCTTATTGGTGTTAGCCACAGCTTCTTCGAACGTTATGAACGGTTCGCTTCGTGCTGAAATAACTCAAGGTGGGGAGTACCTTCTTCGGTTCCTCTGTTATGACCTCTGCCTTCTGTTAGGTTCGAGGTCACTTATGCGACGCAGTGTTTGGAATTAGGTTTACTGGAAGACCAGGAAGCTATTACCATCTTCAAGATGAGCAGTGTAACTGTCGGTCCGATAAGACGGGGAGGAGACGAGGTGAGAAGGGAAGCTAGCTGAGTCCTCTATGATTCCATGCCTCTCTCTTATGTTCTCATTCTGGGGGAGGGAGGTGAAGTGTTGTTCCCTTCCCTCCATTGGTGGAGTTATTCTATAGGAAAAAAAGAAGGGGGAACTTCGATTAGTCCTGGTTAAAGTAAACACTTCAAGGATAAGGCGGCCAGCCATTTTGTGCATTTCACTGCCCATTTCCACTCGTCTGTGAACAAATAAAATCGCCTTAGATGTGAATCTGCAAGAGCGCAGATGAATTCAGTATTTGAAGTTTCTTTGTCCCCTTCCTCCCCCAGCTCTTTTTTACTGCTTGAAGGAGGCAGAAGGGAGGAAAAACCCGACGTAATGTGGGTGTAGAGTTGATATTTACCCTCACACCATTGGTCCGGTTATAGAGAGTGGGGCTGATGGTGATGCTCTAAAAAGTCCATAAAACAGCCCATTTGCCATATCCGACTAAGACAGTTTAAAACATCTGCACAAATGTGTTTTTTTCTTGGTGTTGAATCGTGATGGAAGATGTAGAGTCAAGCATTCAGATGACCCAAAAAGTTTGTGCCATTTGAGCGTCATACCACGGCATGGACGTCGGTCTACTGCGACTGTGGAACTCGATGGTGTACAAGAAGAACTTTTCCAGTGGAATGGTAGTTCTATTCGTCCAAGAAAATGCTTGACCTCCCGATTCATGACCGGAGGACATCGTGAGAAGACTTTATAGGCCAAGTTAGGATCGGACAAAGAAGGAAATGTGCTAGCTAGGCAGCAGCCAGAAAGAAAACTAACCATCCTCAGCAGTCGAGTTTGTGCATTCCATTCGACAGATGTCTTCATTCCTCACTTGGAGGTTTAATTAATTACTTACCAAGGGGTTGACACTGTGATGTGTTCAGAGGCATTGGATATGACATCCTTGACCTTTTATTCGTCATCCGTGTGAAAATGCCTTTTTAGGCATGACATTCCTGATAAAAATGTCAAGTATGCTAAATTGTTTTATTTTTTTAAATACTTCCACATACACACACACCCTTCAACGACGTTTCAGCCTTCAGGTCACTTCCGTGGACTTGATAGACCTTGATGGTCTCAGTCCAGGAGGCCTGGGGACTAGGAGCCACCAAAGTGGTGGAAGAGCCACGAAGATTGCTAACCATGAGTGATCATCCTTGATGCTCTTTGTGGTCACTCTTCTGCTTTGGCCCCCATTAGACAAGAGTTAAGTGAATTGTAGGGCAGGAATTGACAATTCCGATGGATTGTTCACCCAGTCAGTAGGCCTATTAGAATCGTCTTCCCCGAGTCTTGTCTATCCTCTTTCGGCAGTCGCTCTCCGTTGTCATCTTTGTCCTTCTGTATTAGGTTCACCCTCCATCAACACCAATGTGACCCCTTCCTCGCCTTCCAATTCATCACAGAAAACAGGACGGGCCAGCGCAATCAACTGTTACTCTTTGACAGGTCATTTGTTTGTTTGTTTTTTGTAGACGCGGTTTGATGGAAGCCAGTAAAACAACTTCACAGTTGCCTACCATGGCTTCTGCCGATCTTTTGGCTGAGCTAGAACAATCACTCAGTTTGGAGAAGGTGAATCTCTCAACCACACTCAGCAAAGCGATTGCAAAAGGTGTTGCTTCTCAGCCGTCCTCTATTAGTGTCACCAAAATCGCTTCACAACCAGCGAAAACACTTCCATCCAAACCTTCGCTACCGAAAATACCTCCTAGTACTTCATCCAAGTGAGTCCTTCATCACAGTGAAGTTCTACTCTACTGCGAGAATGGAATGCTACAGTCCAGAATACGGGAGTAACAACAGGCTCACGTGCTACGGAACTGACCAATTCAACTATCGCATAAAGAACGTGCGTCACGTATATGTGACTCCGGTAGACCCGAGAAAACTTCCACAAAACTTTAAGATTGCAGGTCGTTTTCCTCCCCAGTTTTCACCATGAAGGCCCATTTTTTCCATCGAGATAGTTTGCCCCGCCTCTTACTTTGTCTCTCCACCAAACTATTTTGAAGGTGGCACAGACGTAAAGGCGATGGCTTCCAAACTATACCACACATACTAACAACTATCTCCGTTAACAATGCATGACAAGACCCAAATATGTCATTGACCTATTCAAAAGATGAGCCTGAACTGTAGGTGCTGCTCGGGGTGGGTGGACAATGTGAGCCATCGGAATAGGCATACCCCTTGTCACCAATGTCACCCCTGGGTGTGAGTCACCTGGGCCCACGGCTAGGCGACAAGTGAGGAGGAGGGGTGAGCGGTGGTTGAGGGCAAAGTGCTACGCAGTGGTTGAGTTATCGGCTCACTTTTGTCTTGCTCTCGGTACCCCTTGACAGTGTCGGAAGTTGTACGGCTTAAATAGATGGGCGGTCTATCATGTACCCAGTCACACTGGCATTGGTGGCATGGCTTCGTAGAGGAGGTACCTTCCAGACTCATGTGTTGAATGAGGTGTCTGGGGAGGGCCTAGACGCGTCAGTAACACGTAAATAACCAGAGTTCGTGTCCTGCAGATAATTAGCCTCCACAGCACCGCTTCTCACAGCCAAAAAGGGTATGCTTCCCCTCAGACGACATAGACACGAGTATTCGCATACATGAAAGGTGGCAGAGCCCACTTGAAACTTGGAATGTCTGGATGCATTCCCTATCTACGGTGTAATTTTGTCACCTGATTGGTTTGTTTGCCTTCCAGAACTTTATTTGATGACTTGCCTGCGGCAAAAGCCGTGTCGCTGGGTGATTCAGGTCGCGGTGAAAGTTTACCCAGTGGAGTGAAGCAGCCATCAGCGCCATCCGTCGGCTCCACCATCGATACCGGTGTTGTTTTGCCAACTAAGAAGGTCTCAAAAGTCGCCTTAAACCCTTTCGGAGAGGACGATGACGAGGTGGAGGCGGATACAGCAGGCAAGAGAGTGCCAGAAGTGACAGATGAACCAGTGGCTACTTATCCACAACACCTCAATCCCTTCTGATCTCTCATTACCTTTCCAATAGTGTGAAGTCTTTTCTTTTGTCATAGCTGATACCATGATTTTACAACAACGGCTTCAAAAAGATGGATAATTGCTGTCGATTTTTACATTTTCTTTAACAAGAAGACTATTTTTCCCCTGCTTTCATCTCACTTTGAGACTGCACTGCGAACTCGTCAAAGGTGACTTAGAATGGGTCTTTGACGGAGGGTGGGAGGGAGGTTCCCCTCTTTTCGACTAAACAAAAGACGTCGCTTTCGGTGAGGGATTGAAAAGTACTAACAATGACTTCAAAACTGAAATCCACTGTTGGCTGCTTCCCACGGTTGGACTCCTTGTTTGTTAGCCCCAACTTTCTTCTCTCTCAACAGCGGCTTTCGGTAATGTTTGACCTGAGTAATGTCATCCATATTAATTGAACAGTCCCACCCACGTGTCTATTGACTGGTAACAGTGAGCTTCAAAGCCTATCACTTTGTCATCATTTGGGATTGTTTTTGCCTCTGTGTGGTGTGGCAAGACTCTTCCCTAACCGTCTACCAACAACGGGTCGTATCTTTTTAGCCTCGAAGCTTAGGTTAGTCGCTTTCTGCCCCTTTAATAGGAGAGGGTGTCTTGTTTTAGTTGCAGCCCCGTGGCTTGGCAGTTTTTCAAACTGCCAGATTGCGGGTCTGCGCAAATCAAGTCACCCGCTTTACTGAATCACTTCAAAATGTCAACGCGGTTCATTTTCGCCGATTTGGAGATCCACAGTAGATGCTCCCCTTCTGTTGCCTCAAAGAGTGACATTGAGGCGATGATCTCACCCAGTAAGGTGAGTGGAAAGCAGCGGCGGAGAGAGGGCTCTCTGTCATGAGTATAGAGAAGACGCGATAACCTCTTAAAGTGAAACTGAAACCACGGAGACTAGTTTTCTCCCCCCTACCAACCTTCGCTACCAACGCCGCCGTCTACTTTGACGCGCACTGTCCATTATCATTTCACCCAGTCAATTAACTCTGTTTCCCATAAAGAGCGTGATGGATAGTACCAATTACTAGAAAGTTGCTTTTTTTCCCGAAAATCCATGCCAAATATTTCCTAATTCTTAAAAGATTTGAAGGCTTTTTTGGAGGAATTTTTCTGGTTCAAAGATATAAAATATTAAAAAGTGGCAAGCAAATGACATTTTTGAATAGCTTAAGTGTACACTTTTTAGTTGAGAGTGAAAAAAAAGTAGAGTTGAATTTGTTCATTTCAATGCCAAAAAATTAAGTACTTTCATGGGCAATAGAATCTGTAAATTGTTGATTAATCCAAAACAGCTTAAGGGAAAAAATCCTATACTACTTATGATAAGGTCTATACTACTGAAATAGCTAGATGAAGTTTGCCAAAGACGCTTTACTGCGTGGAGTTCGTCCACCCTTCAATTGCCATCAGTTTGCCATCGTCTGCTCAAGCCACATCCTAGTAATCCCCTTCCCCCGCCCTTTCAACAGACATATCCTAGACGTCTAGCCAAAACTGGGGACGAGAGGGGAGGAGGGGGAAGGAAGAGTGGACGGTTGGACGAAAGGATGGAAGGAGTGAACTCAAGAGGTGTCAAAAAATCTGTCGTTTAACTGGATTTCAGTGGATTTCACCGTTCGGATATTTTACAGCTTGCAGAACCTCCTTAACCACATTCTACGCACTCTTAAGGGGAAGTCAATTTCAAAAAAATATTCTTATTTTTTTTTTGAGAAAAAGACCAACTGCTCTATGACTTATTTATTTCCAAGTGCTTATGACTTTTTGACAGCCGAACGATCATTTGCTCGGTTGGCAGTTGACGTTGGCACTAAATAGGTGCATTCCGTTGGTTAATAAGTGAAAATTTACCCCACTTTTCCCCTTCCGGATGGAAGTTGTGAGTGTTCCAGGAAATGCAGGGGAAGGCGATTCGGGGTCTTGTGTAGACGACTAACACTACCCTACACATCCTGCAGTGTCATACGTGTCACTGTCAGACTGTCAAGGCTAACATGTTCTTGTGGTTCTAATGGCCCCTCCGAGAACCCAAGCAACTTCCAATGTTTTGTGGCCACCTCATCTGGATATGACGCTAATTGGTTCAGCAGGTTGACATTAGTTGTCAAAAAATGCGTCACCGCACTTTTTTGACAGGCGCTTCATTGGCTCGTTGTCAATCCGGCTTCGGTCTATTGATACGGTACAGCTGTCACCAGAAGACAAACCCTTGAGAGGGTGGTATTGCTGTCACCTTGTCAGCCTCAGCATTCGTTTTTTCCCTGGGGCATTTCCGCAAGCTTCAAGTGACTATCACCCTTTCCTGACACCATCAGACAGCGGACAGCTAAGAAAGGGAAGTGGGAGGCAAATGGACCACGCTACACCTGACCCATCCCGGTGCTACTGTTGTCTGCAATTCCACCAGACTTAATCCCGAAAATTTTCCTTTTTTTTCCACTGAAACTTTCGTTCTCGTCCAGCTCTCCTGATTGGCTAGCAAGATAATCAAAGAATGTTGGATTGGAACCAGTTTGTGGCCTCGGTAGTCATTTTGCGGTCATGTGACTCACCCACTGTACCTCCCACCCCTTCCGCCTAGGTTACTCAAACCGGTCTTTCTGCCCATAGAGGTTAAGAACCCGACACGATACAAACTGCTGGTAGTCTGCAACAGGTCATGGTTGGTTTTGGAGTCGGGGTGACTAGGGCTAGGGTCGTTTCCTTCTAATCAGAAGCCCCTCCAGACCTTCTCTGCAAATCTCTCGTATTCAAGAAGGAATCAGACATTTGTGGCGACTATCAGCCTTCTCAAAGCAAAATCTTCCCATCCGAACCAAAGTGACAACTACCTAGTGACGTTGATTTGACTACCTTTAAAAAAGCAAAAAAAAATTGAACTGTTTTAATGCATTATTTGGAGAAAAAAGGTGTCACATTTGAGAGCTGTAACATTTTGCGTGACAAGGGAGGCAAGTAAGCGAGGTTGATGTCGGGGAGGTTGAAAAGATCCGCCAAATCATGACCTATCTGGGCAAGGGAGGGGAGGAGAGGGGAGGGGAAAGAACCTTAGCCAAAAGGTGCCCTAGAACTTGAGATCAGGCCATCCACCCCAGGATTGGACATTTTTCTCCCTTAAAGTTTATCCACGTCTCCCATGTGATCTCCCAATAATCCCCCCTTCCACACCATGGCCTCTTTTAAGGAATGACCTTGAAAAGGTCAAATGTTCCTCTCTATTTTGCCACGCTTAAAATGGCGATACTTTTTTAAAAAAATAAATTTTAACAACTGACAAGATTACTCATGCACTGTCACCTTAATGTCCTCACAACAAATTCCATTAACACTGGATAGGAGACCTCTCACCTGTCGCCAAACCGCACAACTCCCTTGCACCCCCCAACCCCTCTTTTTACCCCTTCCCCTTGTTGAAGTTGTTTGGTCATTTTATTACGAAAAAATAAAGTGGTAAAGTGGTCCGGAAGGGATAAAAAAGAGGGGGTAGTTGGGTAAATTTTTTCCTTGTCTTCAAAAAGCTGTGACTGTGACATGTGCTTAAGGCGGTCAAACTTATTGATCCGCCCATCAATCGATTGTGTCATTACTGCCACTGTCGCCACCGTGTTAAAGTCATGGTAAGTTCGTTTTATTTTTTGTTTATTTTTTAGGAATATGTGTTTTTTTTTTTATAAAAAATATACAACATTTTAGAGGGAGGTAATCTCTATCCACGTTGGTCAATGTGGCGTACAAATTGGGAATGCGGTTTGGGAGCTCTACTGTGCCGAGCACGCAGTCTCCAACGAGGGCTCCTTGTTTGAGCAGCCTCATGAATTGGAGTGGGTGGAGACCTTCTTCAACATCTCCGAACAAGGTCGCTATGTTCCACGATGCCTGTTCGTAGATCTCGAGGCCTCAGTTATCGGTTAGTTGGCATATTCCTTAGGTCCTTTCAAGGAACCTTGCCAAGAGTAACTCGTTTCCATTTTTTTCCCTCCTCCTCTTTTCTCCAGATGAAGTTCGAGTTGGTCCTTGGCGTAAACTCTTCCATCCGGATAAGTTAATTACGGGATACGAGGATGCCTCCAACAACTTTGCTCGTGGATACTTCACCATCGGAAAGGTGCTGCTCTCTCCAGTCCTGAATGAAGTTAGACGTACCATTGAACAGTGTGACAGTCTTCAAGGCATTCTCTTTTTCCGCAGTCTTGGGGGTGGTACAGGGGCCGGTTTGACTGCAGCTCTGTTGGATGTTCTTGGAGACTATCGAAAGTACACTAAAGTGGAAATACCTATCTATCCATCACCTTCTCTGTCCACGGCTTTGATTGAACCCTACAACTGCCTTTTGGGCGAACATTTCACCATGGAGGACTTCAACATTGGCCTTCTTATGGACAATGAGGCTATGTACGATGTGTGCTCCCGCTTCCTCTCGTCCAGCTACACCACCTATACAAAGATCAACCGACTGGCTGCTATTGTCTGTAGTGCGGTTACTGCTTCTCTACGTTTCAAGAATGTTCTCACTTCGGATCTCAATGTGATGCAGACCAATCTCATCCCCTATCCACGCATTCACTTTCCTTTGGCCAATTTCGCACCTATCCAATCAACCGAGAAAACCGCCTATGAGCCCTCCAAGGTGGTGGAGATAACTCGTGCTGTATTTGAACGGGAGAACCAGTTGATAAAGATTGATCCCACCTATGGGAAATTTATGTCCTGCACGCTGCTATATCGAGGCAATGTCAGTCCTGGACAAGTTTATGTAGCTCTAGCAGAGATGAAAAGTTGTCGAGGCTTGGAATTTGTGGATTGGTGTCCTACTGGTTTTAAGGTGAGCATTACAAGTGAGACTCCGGTTACTCGATGTGACAGTGGAATTGGTCAAACCAGTCGAAATGTTGTTATGTTGGCCAATAATTCGGCTGTTGGACAAGCATGGCAACGGATAGTGCATAAATACTATATGCTCTACTCCAAACGCGCCTTTGTCCACTGGTATGTGGGTGAGGGTATGGAGGAGGATGAATTCAATGAAGCCCTTGTCAACATGACCTCCTTGGTACGAGACTACGAGGAGGTGGCAAGAGACTCTGCCGACACTCAAGTGTGCTAACAAAGAAAAAGAAGGAGAGAAAAAATATAAAAAGAAAGCAAAAGAAAATCCACCTTTCTGTCCTGTTCTTTATTTGTCTCCTCTTTTGCCTACTCACTTGTCAATGGAAAAAAAGGAAAGGCGAATGTTTGGCCAATATTGAAAAAGGCAACTCTACATAACCCCCCTGTGCCCCTCTCACCCCTCCTGCCTGCATACCTACCTACCTCCCTCCCCCACCCCCTCCCTAACCCCTTTTCTGGCGTTTAAGCGCTCGCGATAGCTATGTATGCTTCGCTTTTATGTTCCATTTGGTCAACATAAAATTGACTTATATGCGCTTCATGAACAATAAACATCCCTTTTTCCTTCTCCATCAGTTGGGTGCTCCAAACTCCACGATGCCTCCTGAGAGGGACAAACTGACAGACAGACAGAGAAAGCCTTAGACTCCAAAAACTGCCACCGATGCTTAGAGGTATGTAGTTACCTTTGTTTTTATCTCAAGTCCACTTCTCAGCTATTTGCAACAGTCTTCCACACATAGGAGGACTATCGTCAGCAGAACACGAAAGATACGCAGGTTGAGGGTGCATATCAAGGCAGCTTATCCTTCCACCACCGGTTACTCCAAATTGCTCTTTCAGAGTAGTAGTAGTAATGACTTACTGCAGATCTGTAGCATTCTAGGTAGCTACACAGGGGCCAGGAGTCCTCGAGTGCCACAAACAGCTGCATCGTGCTCATAACAGTTGCAAAAGCTCAGTGGCTTAAGACCAGAGTCAAATGCTGAGCATAGACTAACTAATTGGGCACATTGTGGGAGAAGTAGTGAATCAAGGAGCAGCTTACATTCAGCCAGGGTACTCGCAGTGACCTTTACACGTCTTTCACTGACGTCACACATGTGTGACGTATGGAAGATCTGCGAGATTCAAATAAAAAACTAGTTCTCTGATGT
Organism: Echinococcus granulosus; assembly: GCF_000524195.1. Lineage (NCBI taxonomy): Eukaryota > Metazoa > Platyhelminthes > Cestoda > Cyclophyllidea > Taeniidae > Echinococcus > Echinococcus granulosus. The sequence goes on from NW_020170435.1 coordinate 380,207, forward strand.
TGTCAACTAAATACATCACTCATGAACGTCACAGAAATGGAATAAACCACAGCTGTGGATGCTCAAAATTGAGATGACTCACAACAATTTAACAGCAGAGATTTCTTGCCCACTTTTCTCAACCTCAACTCTGGCGCAATAGCCAATCACTGAGGGCGATATCAAGTTTTAATGACTTTTTTACAACTCTGCTATAAATACAGCGCATTTTCGGATAAAACGGGTAAGCGTTGCGGAGACCTGATTGTCACGCGGTATATACTCTCTGCTAAAAGAGCACCGCAAAATATTTAGTCGCTATCAAAAAATAACGACTTTCCCAATATTTTAGGAATCCACAGCTGGTACTGCTACTAATAATCTTCTCCCACTTATTAAGGGATGGAAGCCCGATTTGGTAGACACTAGGATGCCATGAGCAGATTCTATCCACCAGGACATTTAACGATGGCGCATGGGTTCATGGACAAACAAATTAATCCAAACTGTGAGGCGCGATCTCAACATTTATAAGTGCGAGATATTAGCAGGTTATTGGTTCCAACTTACATAAATTGGCAGTAAATAATGCAATTTGATGCCTGGGTAATCCTGTGCCAAACCAACCAATCAGAAAACGATAAATTGCAAACACATTAACAACCCATTTGCTCACTAGTCTGATGAATTATTTTGCGCAAATTTTTGTACTGATTTGTAAAAGGAAAGGAGAAGAAGGGTTTGTTTTCATCGCGAAAGTGTGTAAACATTTATTATGAAGCCATAGCGGTTAGGTAGTATTCCAGATTATGCCACAGAGGTTTTTGTCGTATTGGCATTGAATAGCCAGAATGAGGAGCACGTAAATTCCTGACTAAACTATCAAATTGCAGAAAAAATGAAAAAAAATTCTTGTATTTAATCCTTCCTAAAATGGTTGTTTTTTGCCTAGTCTGTGGATTTGTAGTCGTCTGTCCAGACCAGGTGTTTTCCTTTTTTCTAAGTAATAAGTTAAATTTGTCGCAATTTTTAAAAAAAATAAATTTAAAAGGTGAAGTGGGACAGCAGGCTCTTATAATGAGAGAAGAAATCTCCTTTTTATCCAATTCGTTTTTTTTATTTGCTTACGTGATACGCCATAGAAACCACTTCTCCGTGGGATTAAATTTGCCTGACTAGAAGTGAGAGGGGAAAAAGTGGACAAATGAATGAATGGTAGAAAATGAATAAAAATAGGAGAAAACCATAAAGAACTACCTGACACATACTTATCCAAGCACATGAAGTTTAGATGGAGGAAAAAGCAGGTACATTTTGAAATCTCTATGTTCTTCTTTTGGAGGAGAATAAAAATTTAACACTTTAATGATAGTTAAGGAGGGAGTTGACAGTGGCCTGATAGGCGAGGCAGTGAATAAAAGATATGTTCTCCTACGTTCTATTTAGTAGTTAATAAAAAATGTGGCTTTCTTTGGGTGGTTAATCTGGGTGCACAAATCGCACATCGCTTGTCCCAAAAACTGGCAAGTGAGAAGCTCCCATAAGCGATTTAAAGATGAGGAAATGGGATAGACACCACCTCACCCTCATCCTTCTCACTACGTTGGCGACAGAAGCTGAATCTCACCTGCACTCGTTTTGTTTTGTCTCGCCCCGATCCTTACTGCTGCGATTTGACCCCGCGGGGCGGTTGATGATGGAAAGGGGAGGAGGTTGGGGTTGGTGTCTCATGCCCCACTTCTTCCTTATGCTTTTGATGACATCCTTCCAACCATTAAATGAACACCACCTGCTCCTGGTGGCATAAACTAATCATACTATCCCATGGGGAGTTAATAATAGACAACAAGGAAATTAACGATAGGGGAAAGCGAAGGCTAGCATTTCCGGATTATCTATCTCCATGGCTAATTGTCTTTACAAACTAGCCTCTATTGGTAACAAAACCAACGTCTTGGAGACAATTAGAACCTACATTTATGTGCAAGGATTTATGAAAAAAAAAACCAAAATTTCCCTACTTTATCGCTTTGAACCATTGTCTCTTCTACTCACTACCTTTTCAGTAGCAACGACGAACCATGTGGTATAGAACCTTATATCTGTAACCTACTGAGAACAACATTAACGCCTTTTAGTTTACCTCATAAATATCCGAAAGGAAGGGGACTATTCCCTCATCTTTCCCCCATTCAATGTGACAGTTGGATCAACCGGGGGTCTTCAATCACCCCCTCCCTCTACAATGTAACGAAACTTCTTCCCCTAAAACTATGAAATAATGAACCAAAAAGATTCCTACACCCTTGTGGGAAAGGTCTCCTACTCCTAATGCAGTATGGTCTAGGCCAGTGACAAAAGAAGAAATGGAAACCCTCCCGCCTTGAATTTTAACTCATCACATAATTTCACGACATCCGAATTTTCTAAAAAGAATACCTTTTACAAATACGAGAAATCAGTAGAAACTACAGTCCACATTAAATTATTATTTTAATATTTTTAAGATGAAAACTAAAACAAGAGATTAGGTAATTGGTTAGAAATTAAATGTAGTCTGGGATAAAATTGTACCGGATTCGTGGCAGATAGAAAAAAACTAACCGAGTAACTTTCCCTGTCCCATTTTGCTTAAAAATAACCTTCTTTGTAATGCTCAAATTTGCATCCTGTGGTCCGTCAATTCCTTACAAAAAAAATGAAAAAAGGAAGACAGATTTGACTTCGGGGGGAAATAATTTAGTTGGAGCATGCCTCCACTTTTCTTCCCCTCTGTTTTTCCCACTATTTACTGTCAATTTTACATGGGATCATGTGATGGTGTATGGCTAATGCCCCAAAACATGTGGCGATCACCTCGAAGGTGGGGAGGGAAGAAGAAATGCCAGCAGGGCAATGTGAGGAGTGCGAAAGATGAGGCTTATTAAGAAACGGTATCTCCCCCCCTGTGTGTGACTCTTCGCCCAAATAAAACAGTTGGGAAACCATTTCTGGATGCTGCGTTCTTGCGTTTGGCGTCGTAGCCTCTCGAAATGTCAAATAGCAGATGCGGCGAGAAGACCACCCATATTTGCAATCGAGATGTCTTTCATTCGTCAAGCGGATCGGTTTGAATCAACCACCAGGTTGAAAAAGACTTTATTCCCCTTGTGGCAATCCCAATGTGGACAGTAAAGAGTACCCTGGCAACAAATTAATGGATCATACCGTTTAAACAACAAGTAGCTGGTTCACGAATTCTTGAACAAATTTATAGGGTGTGGACACTAATTGCCCAGTAAAAGGACCAAAATTTGCTATAATAGTAGGCTTGACTACGGAAACGGTTTAGTAGTCATGGTGTTCAGGCGCCACCGTGTTACCTCCCCTCTGTTCTGCAAAGTCTCCTAGCCCCCACTCCCCTGTTTAGTGAGGATCAAATGGCTAAATTTTCTACAGCCACTTATAAAATAAACAATTTTTCAATCCGAAAACTGCAAATTGCACTGACGCGATGGCATGCTGTTTATCAACGTAAATAAATGGTGGAGACGGAGTAATTTAGGAGCCGTATATTTAAGTTAATGTCTCCAAAACTCACCAAAACGTCTGGAATAACAAAGCACAATGCCGATTAGGTAGCTACAGCATTAACCATCAAGTACGCACATAATGTATAAACACATAAAAAGCCCTGGAGCTTCTGTTGACAGACCAAATAATTTTTTTAAAAGGCCCTAAACATCATTAATGTCATTGAAGAAGGGCTACCGAAAACTATAGCCACAATAATGTAAAAATGGGTTGTTTGAAAGGCAAACCAATAAAGCTTAATAATTCCAAATCGTCTGACCCATTTCGACAAAAAATTTGAATGTTTACACATTACATACATAAATAAATTGGTTCCAATGCCAAATTAAAAAAAGAAGACGTCTTTTGGTTCCATGATTAGCGTGACAATTTCTTTTCTAAACTACAATAATCATTGCTAATCTAACCAACCACAGCGTCTCACAAACAGAACACAAATTTTTTTTTCACTTGTTTTAACTTGCGTAACCAACTGTAAATAGTTTCAAGGTCAGCAGAGAGTTTCCACGAAGTCTTCGCCTCAATTTTTACTTGCTTCTTGTATCTTTCTTCCTTATTTTTTAATAATACATTTAATGAAAGGAAGACTTGGAGTAAATCTACAATATTTCACTATTTTAGGTGGCATAATTTGTGTCTTTCTAAGGTTATTCTCTTTTACTTTTAAAATAAGTATCCAATGGGGCATAATTGACTTAAAATGGTTTTTTTGTGCACTTCATCAAATTATATAATAAAAAGCAAAGAACCATCAAAAAGATATCAAAGGGAGATTTAATATTTCGGTGAATTGTTTTTGAATCTACTTATGTGGTTTCAAATTAAGACAAAATGTCCCAGTACTACGATAACTGGTTAAATTGGTTGCCATGGTGATCACACAAGCCTTAACATGCCTCCACATAATGAGGGGGTAAGGAAATTGGGTGACGCACTTTGTAGTCCTTTCTAGCACAATGATGAATGTGCCTACGCCTCCCCCTCTCCTCTCCCCCTCCATTTCCCCGAGTGATTTCAAGAGTGTGAGATGAAGCGGACAGATCTTATCAGGCAGGTCTTCCCCATCTTGGAGTCGTGCACATAATGCCCCCATCCCACCCCATCAATGACACTATCGCCACCGTAAGACGCCTCGAAGACCCCTGAAACATCGGGGAGATGCAACCGATGAAGGTGGTGGCAAATACAATATCAGTATTCCTTTTACACAAGGATAGAATACTCTTCTTTCCCAATGTGAACAAATTTTGGGACCGGCTTGATCATAAAACTGAGTATTTCCTTCACAATAAATTGAATTGCTTGGAGGGGTAGGCGGGGGGCTGAACAAAAAGCCACTTGCCAGCCCAAGAATGTAATCCAGTCAGGAGGTAAAACATTTACTAAATTATAAACAGGGAAAAGAAAGTAAAATGTTTGAGCTCAATAATTGTTGCCAGATTCTCAAACGCCTGCGCTTTGGCAGTGTCAGGCACGCAAGACTGGTGGTGGCACTCTTTTAGGCGAGGCGATAAGTAAGCAAATTTCGCCTGTCGGTAAATTATATGCGTGTTAACCCATTTGGACAAAATGGACTACGTAATGGACAGCTGGGGGGGTGGAGGGGGGGGACCCTACCGCTTTTTGATTGGCCGTCACAGCAATAGCAACGTTAATACGATCAACCCGGGGGATTTAAAATGACAGATTGAATTTCTTTTTTTTCTAAAAAGGAAGGAGAATCGAGGGAGGTATGTTCTAAATCAACTAGAATCAAGGCTACATCTTTTTTCCCACAAATAAATTTTGTTTATATTGACAGGGAAGCGATAGGTAAACATTTGGTCCTGTCTAACCCGCGCTCTTTTCATTGGGGGGCAGAATTTTAACAAAATAGCTCAAAATGGGTATTTTTAGTCAGAATTTATAACTTTCATGTTCAGTGCATAGCAAGGAGCTGTTTTCCTCGAAAATGATTAATTAGGGAAGGTGGAGTTTTCTTTTTCCCTTTCTCTCACTTCCTGTTTCCTAAAGGAGAGAAATTCTCCTCGTTGATCTTTTGAAACGATCAATTTAACAATAGTAGACTAAAAGTTACTTCTTTCCTACAGGCACTGTCAGTAATTTTTAGGGAATATTGTTAAAATTGGTGGAGGTGAAAAGTCTCCTGATCCCACACTGGTTGTGGCTCAAGGCACTCCATCTGGCGGTTGTTTTAAAACACCGGTGGATTCATTATCGGAAAGGCACTAACCCAGTCGACTCTAAGTTTTTAAGGGACTGTCTGGGATAACTCTATGCAATTTATTGTCTGTGTGGCAATATGAATTAGCCGGTTGACGCAGTAACCTTAACATTCCCGTCGCGCACCTCCCCGAGTCCAATGGATGATTTTAGGTAGTCGGCTCTACAGCCGATGGGTTGGAGAACCACCTCGCCTCATTTGGTTCTTTTTGACATTCAAAGAAGGTGCAGCAGCAGAAAGCCCATCAAGAAGTGGTTTAAAAGAGGAAGCAAGTAGATGTAAGTGATGGATCACCTCAAGATGGATGCACTCCTTTTGCAGGTGAGTCGTCTCACCTTCAGGAGAGAAGACATTGTGATTAATTTGTCAATTGAAAATGGGGAGGAAAAAATTTCCCCTTTGTGTTTAACGTGACAAAGGGAATAAATTATTTGGCTCCACAGTAAATGGAGAAGTTATAGAAGCACTTTAAATAGAAGGATGCCATTTGCAGGCATTACCAAATGGGCATCACTTCTAAAGTACTTTGGACTGTTTGCTATCTGGCTGGCTCTCCGGCTAAATGACTGAGAGGTGATAGACGCGTCTACGGATTCCAAATCCTTGGTACGCGCCTTTCATCTCCGCTTTATTTCTAGACATTCAACCTTCCTATGTGGGCAGTTCTGTGATAAATTGTTTACCAGTTAGGTCAAGGCCAAACAACAGGAAGTTGTGAAAGGTAAACTTCACCCTTGCAGGTAGCTAGAATTAAAGAAGGAGACGCAAGACTCCTCATATCTTAAACTGACATGTAAGAAGATCTTGTCGTACTTTAGGATGGGATAGGGTGGAATGGAAGAAGAAGAGGAGGAGGAGGAGGAGGA